>NW_025116221.1:0-1017 GCF_004010195.1 Chiloscyllium plagiosum
ATCTTATAGAGATATGCACAATTTTGAAGGGAACAGGTAAGATAAAAGTGGAAAGGATGTTTCTACTAACGGGTGAAAATTGGACAACAGGGCATAGCCTCAAGATTAGAGGGAGCAGATTCAGCACTGAATTGAGAAGGAACATTTTTAACCAAAGAATTGTTATTCTTTGGAATCCTTGATAACTGATGTTGGGCTTTTGCCCAAAATGACATTATTTTCTGCTCATTGGATGATGTCTGACAGACTGCGCGTTTTGCAGCCCAGTGCTCTTAGGTCGAATCGCGAACATCTGCGGTCCTCACTTTCAAAGTTGGAATTGTTCCCAACGAAGTATTTACACCACTTCAGTCAACCTTTTTAAAGCTAAGAACTTACTTTTGAACAATAAAGGAAATACGAGATAGACTGAAAGGACGGGTAAATGGATGTGAGCGCACGAAATGATCAGCCATGAACACATTGAATGGTGGAGCAGACACGAATGGCTGTAGGTCTTACACCTGCTCATAATTATAATATTGTACGACGCATGTTTCACATCTTCAGCAATTGCAGGGCCAGATTCCACGGTGCTATGTGGGGTGGTGTTTGGAATGAAGGCAGAATGCACCAGTGTGTCCAGGAGAGAAAGTTCTACTCGGAAGGCAGACAAGGGCGGTGAGAGGAATATATCTGTGGTAATGGCATTTCGCTGGAGCTGGTGGAATTTAAAAAAATCGATGATCACTTGAAGAACCACACCACAAAAAGCTACAGAGCATGTACTGGAAAGTGGGATGAGAGTATATAGGCGTTTGATGCCCGACATTGGTTCGAAGTGCCAAAAGACCTCTCCCATTTCCGTAAAAGTCCCAGTCTCTAAGAGAAATCAATTGCATCAGCCTTTTGTGCAATCAATATCAGGTCAGAGTCTGGATTTACTACAGCAAATAATACAATTCTTTATTCCCTGAAGACTATCTATCAGATAGCCTGCCGTTGCACAGCACCAATGAATAGTCACGAACAGTCTCC
>NW_025116222.1:0-1017 GCF_004010195.1 Chiloscyllium plagiosum
GTGATGACAAAGGTGTCATCTACGTAGCGGACCGAGATTTTTGGTTTGGTTGGTAGGGCTGTTTGTTCTAGTCTTTGCATTACCACTTCTGCTGTGAATCCTGATAGCGGAGAACCCATGGGTTGTCCCATAGTTAATCTGCTGTGTTCCTTAAGGAATAAGGTTGACAAAGTGAAGAATCATTTTGAAAGGTGTCTTGGAATCATTTCTGTTGAGTAATGATATTGAAGATATCCTAGTCGGAGAATATTAACTCTGATGGTTAGCTGTGTACTAGAGGTTGTGATTGTTAGCAAGTTTCTATCATTATTGGTGGATGTTATGCAGTACTACATCTGGTGATGGTAGGAAGAAAATGAAAGCAGTGTCTTTACCTTAAAAGTTCTCATCACTCTTTTCACCTCCTTGCACTCTGTTGTTCCTTTCTATCTCTATCATCTCCACCAACTCCACAGCTCTTCAAAGTGTTTGCAATCCTAATTCTGGCATAATTTTGTGTATTCTCAATCATAATTGCCCACTGTTGATGGCTGTGCCATTCATATGGTTTGGTCCCAAACTCTGAAAATCTGTCTCTGCTTCTCTTGTTCCTCCTTTAAGGTGTTTCTTAAAATCTATCTCTTTGCCAAGCTTTTTGTCAATCTGCCTAGTATTATCTTCTGTTGCTTGGTCTCATACTTAAATTAACAGTACTCTTGTGAAATGCTTTAGGATCTTTTTTAACATCACTCAGTTTTGTGTGCATGTAATTTGTTGTTGAATAAGTCATGCTGAGTCTCACGTTTGTTCTGTCATTCATTTAAAGCATTGTTGATTTGATTTTGGCCTCTCATCGACTTCCCTACCTCTGGTTCCCTACCTCTTGGCAGTCTTTTGCAATCTATTCTGTCCAGACCCTGAATAATCTTGAATATTTTTAACAAATTTCTTCTCAAATTTCCTTTCTATGAGGAGAATCGTTCTAGCTTCATTCATGTAACAATATAACGGAAATTATTCGTAAATTTGTTCTGCACA
>NW_025116223.1:0-1017 GCF_004010195.1 Chiloscyllium plagiosum
ATGGGTGAATGAATAAGAAGGGTTTGGAGGAATTTGGGCCGGGTGCTGGCAGGTGGGAGTAGAATGGGTTGGGATATCATGGACGGGTTGGACCGAAGGGTCTGTTTCTGTGCTGTACATCTCTATGACTCTATGACCCTATGGCTTACATTGATCTCTGTTTTTGGTGCACCATGTTGGTGTGAAAGTCCAAAGGGATATTCTCCATGATGAGCTTATAAAGTCCCAACAGACCCGGGGAGTTTTCAGGCATACAACACAACATAATATTTTCCCTAGCCCAGAAAGTAAAGATATATTTTCTTTCCCATGTGCATCTATGTAAGATACTCTGGGCAGGCCCAGGAAAAGAGAAACCGGGTCCATCTCCAATTTGGACCCCAAGACCCACTCTACCACATCTAACGCAGTGCTCCAATATATACGAGGCCTGCAGCAGGACCACGTGCAATGAGTAAGAGTGTCTGTAGTCATTCTGCATTTAGGACACGCTGAAGATAATCCCACTTTGAATTTTGAGAGAAACCCTGTGAAGAATTTTCAACTGAATGGAATGGGTCCTATTTCAGATCAAAATCCTTAGAGCATTTCCACAAATATCCTCCCATGTCTTCGAAGAGATCGAAACCCCCAACTCTTTCGCACAGACGTCACGAAGCTACACAGTCTTGTCTGAGGGTACACACTCCAACAAATGGTAAAGGGTACTGACAGAGAGTGTATTCTTTACAATAATCACCTGCTTCTCTGTATTGGATCTGTAAGTGTATTTTAAAATTGTGTTTTTTAATCAAATCTCTAATCTGGAAAAAAAACAGAAGTCTTTACTCCGTAGTCCATACTTATGATTTACTTGATCCAACGGTATCATTGTTTCTCCTTCAAGTAACACGTGGTGGCTCGGTGGTTTGCACTGCTGACTCACCGTCCAGGGTCACAGGTTTGGTTCCAGCCTTGGGTGACTGGCTGTGTGAGTTAGTATATTCTCAACTGTGACTGCGTCGGTTTCCTCCCACA
>NW_025116224.1:0-1017 GCF_004010195.1 Chiloscyllium plagiosum
CGTTAAGCTTGACACATTGAATGAATGAAAGAATCTCTACTCATTGAATTAAGACGTACAATTTGTTTCATTGAATGAATGCGCTTTGCTCGTGACATTAAATGAATGGCTGGAGCAGTACTCTTTGAATTAAGTCGTTCAGTGTATTTCATTAAATGAATGGGTGCAGATTGATTCAAAAGTAAATCAGTGAAGTTTGTTTGATTGAATCTATTAATAATGTTTGATGCATTAACTCAATGACTGCGGTGTGATTCAATGATTGAATGAATGCAGTTGGAATCTTGTTAAGGTAGTGTTAAGTTGGAGACATTGAATGAACGAGTAAATCTGTACTTATTCAATTAACACGTGCATACTGATTTATTGAATGTACTCGTGAAGTTTCGTTCATTGAATGAGAGGCAAAAGCTCGATTCATTGAAATAGTACTTGCAGTCTTTGTCATGGAATGAATGTTTGCAGTTTGATTGATGGATTGAATGAATGCAATTCAATTCACTTCACAAATGAGTGAAGTTTAAATCAACGAATTACATTTGATTCTTTGAATTAATGATTGCAAAATGAATGAATGCAGTTTGTTTCATTGAATGAAAGCCTTGAGCTTGACACATTGAATGAATGAGAGAAGCTATATTCATTGATTTACACGAGGAGTTTGGTTCATGGGGTGAATCTGTGCAGTTTGATTGAGACAATTCGTGAAGCGTGTGGCAATGAATGAATGAGAGTAGCTCTACTCGTTGAATTGACAAGTGTAGTCTCTTTCATTGAATGAGGAGAAAGTGAGGTCTGCAGATGCTGGAGATCAAAGTTGAAACTTTATTGCTGGAACAGCACAGCAGGTCAGGCAGCATCCAGGGAACAGGAGATTCGACGTTTTGGGCACAGGCCTGAAGAAGGCCCTGTGCCCGAAACGTCGAATCTAGTGTTCCCTGGATGCTGCCTGACCTGCTGTGCTGTTCCAGCAATAAAGTTTCATCTTTCATTGAATGAACGTGTGCAGTTTGATTC
>NW_025116225.1:0-1017 GCF_004010195.1 Chiloscyllium plagiosum
GAGGAGACGCTAAATATGCTGGTTTTATATATTGAACCAGCAGGCACAGAGTCAGGGCCCTAAACTGAACAGGTTCGAAATCTTCTGGTTTTATCTATTCATTTAACTAGCCAGCCCAGAGTCAGTGCCCCAAACGGAGGAGACACTAAATATCGTGGTTATAAAAGTTTTAACCAGCCACCACACAGTCAGTGCCTTAAAATGAGGAGTCTCTAAATCTCCAGGTTATATTTAATTAACCATCTCGCACTGAGTCGGGGCCTTAAAATGAGGAGACTCTAAATCTCCTGGTTATATATAATTAACCTGTGAGCACAGAGTCAGTGCCCCAAACTTAGGAGACTCTACATATCCTGGTTATATTTCAGTATTTAACCAGCCAGCACAGGGTCAATGCCCTATAATGAGCAGACTTATAATGTGCTGCTTACATTTATTTATTTAATCAGCAAGCACAGAGACAGTGCGCTAAACTGAGGAGACCCTAAATCTTTTGGTTATATATATTTATTTAACCAGCCAGCAGAAAGTCAGTACCCTAAACTGAGGAGACTGTAATTTTCCTGGCTCTGTATATTTACCCAGACAACACCGAGTCAGTGCCCTAAACTGAGGAGAATCTGAATCTGACTGTTATATATATTTATTTAATCAGACAGCAGAATGTCAATGCCCTAACCTGAGGAGACTCTAAATCTCCTGTTTATATGTATTTATTTAACTAGCCAGCGCAGTCTCAGTGCCCTATAATGAGCAGACTCTAAATCTTTGGTGATATATATTTAACCATCCAGCACAGAGTCAGTGCTCTAAACTGAACAGACTCTAAATCTCCTGTAATTACATATACTTATTAAACCATCCAGCACAGAGTCAGTCCCTAGATTGAGGAGACTCTAAATATCCTGGTTATATAAATATTTAAACGAACAGCATAGAGTCAGTGCTCTAAACTGATGAGACACTCAATCCCCTGGTTGTAACCATGTATTTAACCAGCCAGCACAGAGATAGTGC
>NW_025116226.1:0-1017 GCF_004010195.1 Chiloscyllium plagiosum
GAGCAACGCCAATATTTAAAGGCATCTGCATGGGTACATGACTAGGAAGGATTTAGAGAGATGTGGGCCAAGTGCTGGAAAATTGGGACGAGATTAATTTCGGATATGTGGTCGGCATGGACGAGTTGGACCACAGTGTCTGTTTCTGTGCTGTACAGCTCTATGACTCTATGTTGAACTTTGAAATTCCATATTATCCTGTAACTAGGGCAACAAGGGATGTGATGAACACCAGCGATGTACCATCCCACGAGTGAATAAAAGAATGAAACTTGCTGAGCAATGAATGAATGAACAAGATGTGCTGAAGGACAGCCTTTAGTTGGGATGGACTGTAGCCTTTGAGAGAAAGGGGGATGTTTTCTCCAGTCTCACAGTGCAGTCTCACAGATACACTCATGGTTATAGTCACTGATGGAATAGAGTTCCCGTACTCCATCACAGCCGAGGTCACCTGAAGCATGGCACTCTACTTAAAGAAACTGGTCACCCCAGACGCTGATACACCTGAGAAATGTAATGTTTTAGAGGTTCCAGGCAGCTGTGAAGCTGTATCTACGACAGCCAGGCTCCATTTTGTTTTAAGGTTGCAAGAAACAATATAAATGGTGCCACATTTGGCCGACTATGTCGGCAGCTCAGTATCTCAGTGGTTAGCACTGCTGCCTCACGGCGCCAGGGACCTAGGCTCGGCCCCCACCCCCCCACCCGTTGTGAGACTGTCTGCATGGAGTTTGCACATTTTCCCCGTGTCTGCGTGGGTTTCCACCCGGTGCACTGATTTCCTCCCACAGTCCACATATTTGCATTTTAGAGTGCATTGGCCATGCTAAATTACCCCATAGTGTTCAGGGATGTGTAGGTTAGGGTGGATTGGCCATGCTAAATTACCCATAGTGCTCAGGGATGTGCAGGTTAGGGTGAATTGGCCGTGCTAAATTACCCATAGTGCTCAGGGATGTGTAGGTTAGTGTGGATTGGCTGTGCTATATTACCCATAGTGCCCAGGGATGTGTA
>NW_025116227.1:0-1017 GCF_004010195.1 Chiloscyllium plagiosum
GAACAGGAGAATCCAAGAAGGGCTTATGCCCGACACGTCGATTCTCCTGTTCGATAAGTTTCCCCATGGTAAGCTGATGAAGAAGATGAAATTGCATGGGTGGTCTAGCTAGATGGATAGAGAACTGGTTAGGCAACAGGAGACAGAGGGTAATATTGGCAGGGAGCTTCTCAGAATGGAGATCTGTGACTAGTGGTATCCCACAGGGCCCTTGCTGGGACTTTGTTTTTTGTGGTACACATAAATGATTTGGAGGAAGGTGTAGCTTGTTTCATTAGCAAGTTTTCAGGTGACACGAAGATTGGTGGAGTAGCAGACAGTGAAGGGGACTGTTCGAGAATACAGCATAATATAGGTAGAATGGAGAGATGGGCAGAGAAATGACAGATGGAGTTCAATCTGGACAAATATGAGGCGATGCATTTTGTACGATCAAATCCAAGAGCGTACTATGCAGTAAATAGAAAAGTATTGGGGAAAATTGATGTACAGAGACATCTAGGTGTTCAGGTCCATTGTTCCCTGAAGGTGGCAAGGCGATCAGTAGAGTGGTGAAGAAGGTGTGCGGCATGGTTTCCTCCATTGGACCGGGTATTGACTATAAGAGTTTGCAGGTCCTGTTACAGTTGTATAAGACTTTAGTTCAGCCACATTTGGAATACTGCATACAGTCTGGTCGCCACACTTGCAAAACGATGTGGATGCTTTTGAGAGGGGGAAAAGGAGTTTCACCAGGATGTTGCCTGGTATGTAGGGTGCCAGCCATGGAGAGAGATTGAATAAATTAGGATTATTTTCATGAGATAGACAGTGGTTGAGGGGGAACCTGATCCTTGGATGGCGAGGGATATTGAGGATCTGTTAAGGACAATAAAGAAAGCATACATTGGGTTTAAGATATCGGGCTTAAGTCAATCCTTAGATGACTAAACAAAGCGTAGAAGCACCATTAAGAGGGAATCAGAAGCCTCAAAACATGACATAGATCTCTCAGAAAAGGTGAAAGATAATCCCAAG
>NW_025116228.1:0-1017 GCF_004010195.1 Chiloscyllium plagiosum
TGAACCCCCCGATAAACCACGCGATAAACCACCCGATAAACCAACCGATAAATCACCCGATGAACCACCCGATGAACAACCCGATGAACCACCCGATACACCACGGGATAAACCACCCGATAAACCAACCGATACATCACCCGATGAACCACCCGATAAACCACCCGATGAACCACCCGATGAACAACCCGATGAACCACCCGATAAACCACGCGGTATACCACCCGATAAACCAACCGATAAATCACCCGATGAACCACCCAATAAACCACACGATAAACCACCCGATAAACCAACCGATAAACCACCCGATAAACTACCTGATCAACCACCCGATGAACCACCCAATAAACCACACGATAAACCACCGATACACCACCCGATGAACCACCCAATAAACCACACGATAAACCACCCGATAAACCACCCGATGAACCACCCGATGAACCACCCGAACAACCACCCGATGAACCACCCGATGAACCACCCGATGAACCACCTGATGAACCACCCGATGAACCACCCGATGAACCACCTGATAAATTACGCGATAAACCACCCGATAAACCACCCGATAAACCACCCGATAAACCACCCGATGAACCACCCGATGAACCACGCGATGAACCACGCGATAAACCACACGATAACCCACCCGATAAACTACCCGATAAATCACCCGATAAACCATCCGATAAACTACCCGATAAACCACCCGATATACCATGCTATAAACGACCCGATAAACCACCCGATAAACCACGCGATAAACCACTCGATAAACCATCCGATAAACTACCCGATAAACCACCTGATAAACCATCCGATAAACTACCCGATAAACCACCCGATATACCATGCGATAAACGACCCGATAAACCACCCGATAAACCATCCGATAAACGACCCGATAAACCACCCGATAAACCACCTGATAAACCACCCGATAAACCACCCGATCAACCACCCGATGAACCAGCTGATAAATCACCCGATAAACCACCCGATAAACCACCC
>NW_025116229.1:0-1017 GCF_004010195.1 Chiloscyllium plagiosum
TTGGTTTCACGAACCTTTGAAGCACTGTTCCTTCATCAGGTGGCTGTGGAGACGGTGTAAGTGGTAATCTTGCAGGAGTCACTGCATTCAGGGAGGTCTCAGAAATCTGCAAAATAATTAATGCATACACATGATTAAGAAGGGCATAAGGCAAAAGATGGCAGAATAAGGCCGTTTGGCAAGAGCTTTGTCGTTGGTAAGATTTTGGAGTCCATTGTGAAGGCCAAAATGTCTCAATATCTGGAAGTGCATGGTAATTAGGGAACAGTCAGCATGTTTTCATCAAGGGAAGGTTATACTTGAGAATTCTGCTCGAATTCATTGAGGAGATACCGAGCAGGTTAGACAAAGGAGAGCTAATGGCTGTTATCTACTCGAGCTTCCAGAAAGACTTTGACAATTTACCACACAGGAGGCTGTTAAGTGAGACAACAGCACATGAGGTGACAGGCAATGCACTATCATGGACAGATTATTGGCAGAAGGCAGAGAGTGGGAATGAAAGGATTCTTCTCAGCGTGGCAAACGCTGACTGGTGGGGTTCTGCCAGGGTCAATGTTGGGTATACGAGCTTTCATTGCCTACATTAGTGATCGCAATTAAGGAACTGTGGGCATTCTGGCTAAAGTTTCAGATGATGCCGAGATAGGTGGAGGGGCAGGTAGTATTGAGAATCCGGGGAGTCTGGAGAAGGATTTAGGTAGGTTCAGAGTGGCAGATGGTTGACATCATGGGAAATTGTGAGATCATGTACTTTGGTAAGAAGAATGCAGGCATCAACTAATTTCTAAATGGGCCACAGTTCAGAAATCTGAGTGCAAAGAAACTAGTCCAGGAATCTCCTAAGGTACGAAAACAGACGTTGCAGGAAAAGCTCGTCAGTTCTGGCAGCATTCTGAAGATGAATCAGCGTTATCGTTTTGGGTCCGGTGACCCGTTCTCAAAACTGATGGTAACAGGTTAAATGTCAGTTTATATGCAGATGTAATGTGGAGAAAGGGTGTAAGTAGTAAACGA
>NW_025116230.1:0-1017 GCF_004010195.1 Chiloscyllium plagiosum
TGTTGAAGGGATGAGTTATATCAAAGATAGAAGTTGGGTTGCATTGTCGGCGGAGATTAAAAAGAGGAGGAAGGTTGGAGAAACTTAGGAGACGATTACATTGAATGGGAACATTGTTGTGTCCATGTAAGGTTTCATATGGAATGAGAATGGGCACTGTTTTAGAAGATGAAAAAAAGGAAGGTTGGTTGATTGCAATGTATGACACAGAGAGACTCAGGGTTGCAGAGCCGTAAAATATGACAGTCAGCAAACTGGGTGTAGCGACTGGAGCATGCAACAAACAAACAGCGAGTGTTTTCGAGGCACAATGAGCTTTCAGAAATGTAGAGAGATACAGAGAAATCTATAGTGGTTTTACAGAAATGGAGGCGAAAGTGAGCTGGAAGAGATGAGATTGATTGGAAAGGATACAGGTTCTGAAAGAGTAAGACAGATAGTGAAGGATATTGACAGTCGATGAGACGACAGAATTTGTGGGCCACCACAAATTCTAGAGATGATAATGAAGCCTGGAGAATCTGCAGATAGTGGCAATATTTTATCTGGTGTTAGAGTCTGTGCGTGTCTTTTGATGTTGCAATGTCCCTGAAAGCCATTTTTTGCAGGAATTTTTCATTGTTACTGCGACATATATTGTTAAGAGATGGGCACGGCTAAGAAACTGAAAGATTTGCATTACTTGAAGATGTTAAATGAAACAGGAAACTGTCGGGGATATTGGAGGGGAGGTTGTCAGTGCTGGAGGACATAAATGTGGATTCCATTTTCGAAATGTCAGCTATACAGAGATGGAGAGTTTTGCAAGATCTGAAATGTCGGATGATGGCTGGCAATATTACACTTTTAAAAAATATTGCAAGACTTTGAGCGTTGCAAAGATTTGGTGTAGTAACAAAGGCTTTCAAGTCGACGATATCAGAGCACAGGGAGGAGAAAGTGTGAAACAGACTGAAGATTAAATAATTATATTCTTCAGTCCCTTGAGGCTGTTGCAAGCTGAGTGCAAAGGAAGGG
>NW_025116231.1:0-1017 GCF_004010195.1 Chiloscyllium plagiosum
TCCCCATGATGGAGTCAGTGCATCACCCCATTTCCCCATGATGGGGTCAGTGTATCAGCCCACTTCCCCATGATGGGGTCAGTGCATCAGCCCATTACCACATGATGGGGTCAGTGCATCAGCCCATTTCCCCATGATGGGGTTAGTGCATCAGCCCATTTCCCTATGATGGGGTCAGTCCTTCACCCCACTTCCCTATGATGGGGTCAGTGCATCAGCCCACTTCCCCATGATGGAGTCAGTGCATCACCCATTTCCCGATGATGGGGTCAGTGCTTCACCCCATTTCTCCATGATGGGGTCAAAGCATCAGCCCATTACCCAATCATGGGGTCCGTACATCACCTCATTTCCCCACGATGGGGTCAGTGCATCAGACCATTTCCCCAAGATGGAGACATTCCTTCACCCCATTTCTCCATGATGGGGTCAGTGCATCAGCCCATTACCCCATGAAGGGGAAGGTGCATCAGGTCACTTCCCCATGATGGGGTCAGTGCATCAGCACATTTCCCCATGATGGCGTCAGTGCATCGGCCCATTTCCCCATGATAGTGTCAGAGCATCAGCCCATTACCCCATGATGGGGTCAGTGCATCAGTCCATTTGCCCATGATGGGGTCAGTGCATCAACCCATTTCCCCATGGCGGAGTCAGTCCTTCACCTCATTTACCCATGATGTGGTCAGTGCATCACCGCATTACCCCATAATGGGGTCAGTGCATCAGTCCATTTCCCCATGATGGGGTCAGAGCATCAGCCCATTTTCCCACGATAGGGTCAGAGCATCAGCCCATTACCCCATTAAGGGGTCAGTGCATCAGCCCACTTCCCCATGATGGGGTCAGTGCATCAGTCCATTTCCCCATGATGGGGTTAGTGCACCACCCCATTTACCCATGATGGGGTCAGAGCATCAGCCGATTACCCCATCATGGGGTCAATGCAACATCCTATTTCCCCACAATGGGGTCAGTGCATCCGCCCTCTTCCCCATGATGGGGTCAGTGCTTCAC
>NW_025116232.1:0-1017 GCF_004010195.1 Chiloscyllium plagiosum
GGGGCTGTTTTCCCTGTAGCCTGAGGGTGACCTGAAAGAGGTTTACAAAATTATGAGGGGCATGGGTAGGAGAAATAGATTAAGTCTTTTCCCTGGGGTCGGAGAGTCCAGCACTAGAGAGCATAGGTTTATGGTGAGAGTGGAAAGATATAAACGAGACCCAAGGATCAACTGTTTCACACAGAGGGTGGTACGTATATGGAATGATCAGCCAGAGGATGTGGTGGAGGCTGGTACAATTACAACATTTAAGAGGCATTTGGATGGATATATGAATAGGACGTGTTTGGAGAGATATGTGCTTGGTGCTGGGAGGTGGGACTAGATTGGGTTGGGATATCTGCTCGGCATTTATGGGTTTGACTGAAGGGTCTGTTTCCATGCTGTACATCTCTACAACTCTATGACTAGCTATCCTTCAGGAGGAAGGTATCAATGCATCACTACTGCGAGCCTGTCCCATCGCCACCATCCTAAACCTCCATGTACACTGTTGCATGATCAGAAATGGTTATGTTTCCAATTCTACAGGACAGCACAGAATTCAAAAAGGCCATTGGGGCAAAAACATGTCAATCCTAGTTTGGCACTTATGTGGGTTAGATAAAAAGGTGAAGTCCGTACCCGAAGGGTGAACAATCTCCACACATCCACCAAGCCCAGATCCCTGTTTAGATCCACCAGCTGCCTGGATTGCATGGAAATACCGTCGAGAACCCGTAAGACACTATCCACCTTGGGATCCATATATCGGTTAAAGTCTCCCCCTAAAATTGTATGACACCCGCCAAGGGCCATCAACCTGGAGAGTGCATCCGTTAGCTTGAAGGGTGTACCAAGGGCAAGATGGAGGACGGGACAACTTTCTGGCTGTAAGAGCTGCTCCTTCTTTGAGGTATTTTAGATGCTGGAGGTGGTTTCCTCGAATTCCAGGAGCAGCAATTACTGTTTTATATGCTGTTGTATTGTTGTGGAACTTTGGGAGAAAAAAAAACAATGTCAAAACAACAGCAGTTT
>NW_025116233.1:0-1017 GCF_004010195.1 Chiloscyllium plagiosum
ACTGATAACTTCACAATATGTCTATACACATGAGATATTACTGGTCAGATAGAAAACAAGAAAATTCCCCTCCCAATCGAGAAAACATTCAGAAATGAACCGAGAACCTAGAAATTAAGAAAGTGAAGTGCAAATTCCCTGCAGTTTGCATTCCAACCCTCCTGGTATTTACAAGGTACAGATATCACAGAGTTATGAACTAATCATAGAAATCAATGAATCAATAATGGACTCAAACATGAGACAATAAAAAGCTCCAGCAGTGAAGAGCATTGGCAGCAATGGATCTGGAAACATCTGTTTCTCCCGAACATGGACCAGCACGTAAAATCCTCATGTGCTGCATGTCCACACTATTTCTGATAAATTCAAACTACATTAAAGCAGCATTTTTTGTTTATTGAAGGAGTACCTGTAACTGGATTCAAGCTGAAAGTGACAAAACCTGAGGTTTCCCAGGCTGAGTGAGAAGTAGAACAAGAAGTGAGTTAAAGATCGGTTAACAAAGAAATAAATAATCAACCGGCTTCAGTTTCTTACCAGGAACTCCAAAAATTGCAATAAAATGATAGTAAATGAAAGCTGTCTGTTCAATTATGGACAGTCCCATTTTTAGAGAGTGGAGACAACACCAAGCGTGAAAATAGACCTGAAGCACCAAATGTATTTCATTTATGACAGCCCTTTGTATAAAGCAACTCCATCTCCCCTGTGATTCAATTAGGTTTCAGAGGGATTGGAATTAGTTCAAGGTCCCTGAGCAGGAACATTTGTACATCATTTTAACATATATTAGACAATATAATTTCAAAAGATATAAGAAGTTTGAATCTAAAAATTGTGTATCGAAGATTATTTGTATGGAAGAACATTAATTCAGAAGTGGTTACTTTTCAGGGGTTTACCTACACATTAATAACTGGGAGATTTATGATTTGAAATGGAAAGTTTTAGTCTTTGGCAGGTGTAAAGGTGATGCATCCATGGGGATATGTTAATATATTAAAATAGTGATTT
>NW_025116234.1:0-1017 GCF_004010195.1 Chiloscyllium plagiosum
GACCTTTCTCCGTTTGGAAATGCCCTGCACAGTTTACCCCAAGCATGGCAGATAAGGGGCAATTACACCATGGTTTGTCGACAGAGGCACGGAGGTCCTTGTGGATAAGCTAGTACAGAGGGGGACCATTCCCTTCCAAAAGGAGGCCACATCACCAGACCCACCGAGCATAGTCTGAGCTCACCACCCACCTCAGTGCAGTATCTGCGCTGTGAAGAAATATCTAGCAATACAGGAAAAATATTAATAACCTTCGCTGCTCTGTAAGGATAAGGGTCACTGTATTTTTTCTGCTCCATCACACTCACTGTATATCTGTTGCAGCAGCGACCCCCGAACAAGGCTCATGCTTCTCCACTCTCACTGCTGCATGCAGTACCTCCCGCGCCTCTCTCTCTCTCTCGTCCCCTCTCGCTCCCCCCACAATCCCCCCACAACACTAATAACACTGCATGAATACAGCACTGTGGACTGACTTCCTCCAGGCGCCTCACCATATCTACCCCCACCTACACCAGCACTTACAGCAGAGCCACCCACTCTTACCCTCACTCCCTCCCCTTCTCCATTGCAGGAGAAACATCCTGGTAATAGGACAGAAATGACCAGGTCGGGTGGTGGAGTGCCTGATATCCATTCCCCCAGCACCCCCTTTTCCCCTGCCATATGAGGAGTACCCTGGTACAATCGGAGAAGACTGGGATGCCGCGTAAGGAGATTCTGAACCATCCACCTCCCAACAACCAAGTAAGGAGCAATGTTCAGTGATGGGCAATTCTCACTTTAAACCCACTGTCAGTTCCATTTCCCCCCGGCACAACTTAGAAGCCGAGGCCCTGATGCCATCTCCCTTTTGTGTTGAGCTGGTACAAATAGAATTCCCACGGTTTCGGTTGGCAGGAGTATGGGCTCACAACACACCATCTCCACCACCTCCCAGAAAGCGAGCAAGGAGAGTCCCTCCTCCTGTAAACAGCTCAGACACTGAAACTAATCTGTGAGATTTACTGCTACCCC
>NW_025116235.1:0-1017 GCF_004010195.1 Chiloscyllium plagiosum
GCTGTTGAAATATAGTTCAGTGTGTGTTGCAGAATGAAGATCCATCAAGCGAATGTTATCAAATATCAGACAAGTGTCAATTTTGGGAAGTTCCATGGATGGGATCATTCAGTGAGTTTTCTCACAGTTCTCCATAGCTCACCTCATTGAACATGAACCGTGACTCCAAGCTGCCTTACTCTGACTATTGTCACTTCACAGTGCCCAAAGTGATAAGGCAATGAAAGATCTGGGAGCCCACAGGTGACCCTTCATTGGAAACTCCCATTCATAAATGTATTGCTGTTATACATCATGTTATTTCTGATTGATTCATGTACCTACACCTGCAATGGCAGTCAATCTACACAGACTGCATGTCCTGAACACCATACCATCTTTCAGTTTTGTGTAATGTAATGTTAATCTTTCCCTAAAACATATTGAAGCATTACGCTATCTCATAGACATAGAAAATAGGATCTGGAGTAGGCCATTTGATCTTTTGAAATTTCTCCACCATTCAACTGAACCATGGGTGATCATTCAAAGAAGTCCCTTGTTCTCACTTTCTCCCACATCCCCCTTGTTCCCTTTAGCCCAAGACCTATGTCTAAAGCCTTCATGAAAACATTTAATACTTGACCCTCAACCACTTTGTGAGGCAGAGAACGCCCCAGGCTTAGCATCCTCTGGAAGATGAAATTTCTCTTCATTTTAGACCAAAAAAGCAAAACAGCACAGGAACAGGCCCCTCAGCCCGCCGAGCCTGCACCAACACATTTTGCCCTTCCATACTAAAACTGTCTTCACTTACAGGATCCATATCCCTCTATTCACTTCCTATTTATGTATTCATCCAGATGCTTCTCAAATGCTGCTGTTGTGTCTGCTTCCACCACCAACTCTGGCAGCATATTCCAGGCATTCACTGTTCTTGATGTGCAAAATGTGACTTGCATATCTCTTCTAAACATTTCCCAAACCCTCCCAGTCCCCACAAGTTGAATCTGTGCCTTCTGGTAATTGACTCCTCCA
>NW_025116236.1:0-1017 GCF_004010195.1 Chiloscyllium plagiosum
AATGACTAACACGAGGGGTCATAGTTTTAAGCTAGTTAGAGGCAAGTATAGAGGGGCTGTCAGAGGCGGGTTCTTTACACAGAGAGTTGCGAGAGCATGGAATGCGTTGCCAGCAGCAGTTGTGGAAGCAAGATCATTGGGGACATTTAAGAGACTACTGGACATGCATATGGTCACAGAAACTTGAGGGCGCATAAATGACGATCAGTGGTCGGCATAACATCGTGGGCTGAAGGGCCTGTTGTGTGCTGTACTGTTCTATGTTCTATGTTCTAAATATGTCGGGAGATCTCAAATACCAATCATAATAATCGGGATGTTATGTGTAGGGGTTTTTGAACTTTCAAAACCTAGACTGGAAGTGCCAGTGTTCAGTGTTTGCAAGGGAGGAATTTGGTAATTGTGTTCCAGAAACTCCCAATCAATATGTAAATGGCCTGAAAAGAGAAACAGCAAAACCTGACCTCCCCTTGGAAAATAAGGTAGGGAAAGGGACTGAGGCTTAGTGGGAAAGCATTTAGCCAAAGTGACCACAGTTCTAATAGTTTGAAAATAGCTATGGAAAAGTACAGGCCTGGTCCACAAGTTCAAATTATAAAATGGGGCCTGATAACCTTGATAGTCTTAACCAGGAACTTTCAAAAGGTGATTGGGGAGTCTATTTGCAGGGAAAGGGAAGTCTGGCAAGTGAGAATATATTAAAAGTGTTATAAATTGAGCGATCACCACCAGCATGTTCCTGTTTGCGTGCAGCTCAATGCTGACAGCAATCGGAAACACTGGCTGTCTATTGAGGGTCTGGTCAAGGGTCAAGGAAAAGGAGGCACATGTCATGTATAGCCAGCTGGGTCAAGGGAATCCACGAGGATCATCGGGGCTGTAGGAATACACTGTGGGTGGAAATCAGGAATGCAGAAAGGGTATATGAAATAGCCTCGGCAGAGAAGGATAAGGAGAATCCAAAAGTGATTGTATAAATATATTGAGTAAAAGAGTAACTCGAGAGAAAATAAGGGC
>NW_025116237.1:0-1017 GCF_004010195.1 Chiloscyllium plagiosum
TACTCTCTAATTTAACCAAACATTTCTGATGTACCCAGACTGTTACATGCAATGGTTTAGACGTTGAGGATTTAAAAAAAAAACTTATGGACTGTCTTGTTCTAGTTCATAAGATGCTCTTTCAAAAGTTTACCTCGGTGTTATGTATCACTGCGAACTCACATTTTGTTTCTCAGCCACACAGCTTTCCTTTACTGTGCATTTTAGTGTTGGAGCAATTTTTAAAAAAAAAATGCAGGGAGAGACATTCTGCAATGTAAGGAGGTGCTTCTAATCTCCGGGTCCAAACTGTTTAGTGACATACACTCACATTCTGAACATAATCACTTTAGACATGCTCCATATTAGGTTGCCGAAACTGAATTTAGAAACGCAGATTAGAAATGGTATGTTATTTTGTAATGTGAGAGAGACTTTGAGTGACAGCAAAAATAAAGTCATTCATTTTGTTGGCTAATAATATTATTGAAGTTCTTTTTAGCTTTATCTGCTTGTGGTGGAATGTGGGATGAAAGGGAGTTAACTTCTAATTGAATATTCTAAATATATTCACTTTGGACACGCTCTGTTTTCAGTTGCCTAACTTGAATTTTGAAATGTTTAGTATGAATTACATGTTATTTTGAGTGCGACAGAGACTTGCAGTATCCAGGGAAAAAAAGCTCAACTGTTTTATTAGCTAGTTATATGTTTGAACTTTAATTTTAGTTTTATCTGCTTGTGAATGAATATAGAAATAAAGGGAGCTAACTTCCAGTTGAATTTGTTTTTTTTTTAAACAAAATACATGCAACTATCATGTGAAACAGACCTGAAGCTACTCAAATTTACTTCCAAAGAAGCTATTCAGCAAAAGAAATATCCCAAGATGTGTATGTGTCCATGTTTAAGCAGAACCTCATGTAAAGACATGATCCAATGTGTTCGGGCTGTCCAAGCTGTTACCAGGATCCAGTCTGAGCCTCCAGCAGGAAACAAACACCCGGAAGCTGTAAGCCTGCCCCTTCCGATGGCCAT
>NW_025116238.1:0-1017 GCF_004010195.1 Chiloscyllium plagiosum
TGAAGGACAGACTGGAATCTAATCGAGGGGTTATTGGCGGTTTATTTAGAGCATATGAGGTACCCAGGAGTGAGGGAGAGACTGAAATCTAATCGAGGGGTTCGGAGTGGTTTATATACAGCATATGAGATACCCAAGAGTAAGGGACAGACTGGAATCTAATCGAGGGTTTATGGGTGGTTTACATACAGCATATGAGATACCCAAGAGTGAGGGAGAGACTGAAATCCAATCGAGGGGTTAGGGGTCGTTTATATACAGCATATGAGATGCCCAAGACTGAGGGAGAGACTGGAATCTAATCGAGGGGTTATGGGTGGTTTACATGCAGCATATGAGATACCCAGGAGTGAGGGAGAGACTGGACTCTAATTGAGGGGTTCAGGGCAGTTTGCATACAGCACATGAGATAACCTGGAGGGAGGGAGAGACTGAAATCTAATCGAGGGGTTCAGGGTAGTTTATATACAGCATATGAGATATCCAGATGTGATGGAGAGATTGTAATCTAACCGAGGGGGTCGGGTGGTTTATGTACAGCATATGAGATACCCAAGAGTGAGGGACAGACTGGAATCTAATCGAGGGGTTCAGGGTGGTTTATATACAGCATATGAATCACCCAGGAGTGAGGGAGAGCCTGTAATCTAACCGAGGGGTTCAGGGTGGTTTGCATACAGCATATGAGATGGCCAAGAGTGAGGGACAGACTATAATCTAATCGAGGGGTTCAGGGTGTTTTATATACAGCATATGAGATACCCAGGAGTTAGGGAGATACTGAAATCTAATCGAAGGGTTGGGGGTGGTTTATATACAGCATATGAGATGCCCAAGCGTGAGGGACAGACTGGAATCTAATCGAGGGGTTCAGGGTGGTTTACATACAGCATATGAGATACCCAGGAGCGAGGGAGAGACTGAAATCTAATCGAGGGGTTCACGGTGGTTTACATACAGCATATGAGGATCCCAGGAGTGAGTGAGAGACGTAAACATCAGTAAGTTAACATATGG
>NW_025116239.1:0-1017 GCF_004010195.1 Chiloscyllium plagiosum
AGGTATTGAGGGAGCACTTTCTTAGGTACTGATAGAGCACTCTCTGAGGTATTGAGGAAGCACTATCTGAAGTACTGAGGGAGCACTTTCTCAAGTATTGAGGAAGCACACTCTGAGGTACTGAGGGAGAACTATCTGAGGTACTGAGGGAGCACTTTCTGAGGTATTAAGGGAGCACTATCTGAGGTATTGAGGGAGCAGTATCTGAGGTACTGAGGGAGCACTCTCTGAGGTATTGAGGGAGCACGTTCTGAGGTACTGAGTGAAAACCATCTGAGGTACTGAGGGAGAACTCTCTGAGGTATTGAGGGACCACTTTCTGAGGTACTGAGGGAGCACTTTCTGAGGTATTGAGGGAGAAATATCTGAGGTATTGAGCAAGCACTTTCAGAGGTTTTGAGGGAGAACTATCTGAGGTATTGAGGAAGCACTCTCTGAGGACTTGAGGTAGCACGTTCTGAGGTACTGGGGGGACACTTTCTGAGCTATTAAGGGAGCACTATCTGACGTACTGAGGAAGCACTATCAGAGGTACTGATGGAGATCTATCTGTGGTATTGATGGAGCACTTTCTGAGGTACTGATGGAACACTCTCTGAGGTATTGAGGGAGCACTTTCGAGGTATTGAGGGAGAACTACCTGAGGTATTGAGGGAGCACTTTCTGAGGTACTGAGGAAGCACTATCTCAGGTATTGAGGGAGCACATTCTGAGGTATTAAGGAAGCACTATGTGAGGTATTGAGCGAGCAGTATCTGAGGTACTGAGGGAGCACTCTCTGAGGTATTGAGGGAGCACTTTCTGAGGTACTGAGTGGGAACTATCTGAGGTACTGAGGGAGAACTATCTGAGGTATTGAGGGAGCAGTTTCTGAGATATTGAGGGAGCACTTTCTGACGTACCGAGGAAGCACTAGCTGAGGTTCTGAGTGAGCACTACCTGAGGTACTGAGGGAGCACTTTCTGAGGTACTGCGGGAGCACGACCTGAGGTATTGAGGGAGAAATATCTGAGATAT
>NW_025116240.1:0-1017 GCF_004010195.1 Chiloscyllium plagiosum
ATTTGGCATGCTTTCCTTTATTGGTCAGAGCACTGAGTACAGAAGTTGGGAGGTCAATGCTATGGTTGAAAAGGACATTGGTTAGGGCCACTTTTGGAATATTGTGTGTAATTCTGGTATACCTCCTATAGGAACAATATTGTGAAACTTGAAAGGATTTAGAAAAGATTTACAAGGATGTTGCCAGGATTGGAGGGTTTGAACTATAGGGAGAGAATGAATAGGCTGGGGCTATTTTCCCTGCAGTGTTGGAGGCTAAGGAGTGACCTTATAGAGATTTATAAAATCATGAGAGACATGGATGGAGTAAATAGACAAGATATTTTCCCCGGGTTGGGGTGTCCAGAACTAGAGGGCATAGGTTTAGGGTGAGAGTGGAAAGATTTAAAAGGGACCTAAGGGGGAACTTTTTCATGCAAAAGGTGGTGTGTGTATGGAATGAGTTGCCAGAGGAAGTGGTGGAGGCTAGTACAATTACAGCATTTACAAGGTATCTGTATGGGTACGTGAATAGGAAGTGTTTAGAGGGATATGGGCCAGGTGCTGGCAGGTGGGACTTGATTAATTTAGGATATCTGTTCCACATGGGTGAGTTGGATCAAAAGGTCTGTGTCCATGCTGTACATCTCTAAGACTTTGTGGCAAGCTTTTGGGAGTCAGGAGTTGAGTTACTTATGGCTGTATTCCTCGCCTCTGACTTGTAGCCGCTGTGTTTCTGTGGTGAGTGAGTTTCCAGTCAATGATAGCCCCCCAGGATATTGATAGTGGGGAACACCATTGAATGTCAAGGGGTGGTGGTTAGATTTTCCCTTATTGTTGATGGTTATAGCCTGTGGCATGAATGTTACTTGCTACTTGTCAACACAAGCCTGCATATTGTCCAGATTTGAACATGGAGGAGAAAGTGAGGACTGCAGATGCTGGAGATCAGAGCTGAAAATGTGTTGCTGGAAAAGCGCAGCAGGTCAGGCAGCATCCGAGGAGCAGGAGAATCAATGTTTTCTCCTGCTCCTTGGA
>NW_025116241.1:0-1017 GCF_004010195.1 Chiloscyllium plagiosum
TTAATTGGAGTTGGAATTGGCAAAGTGACCACATTCCAATAGTGTAAAAAATATTATGGGAAATGATTGGCCTGTTCCACAAATTAAAGATCAAAATTTGTCCTGCCCCAATTCAGAAGTTATTTGTCAAGAACTATCAAAAGTTGATTCATGGAGGCAATTTGCAGGTAAAGTGACGTCAGGCAAGTGGGAAGTTTTCATGAAGGAGATAAAATGAGATTTCAAGACCAGCATGTTTCTGCTAATCTGAAGCGGAATGCTGACAGATTTGGGAACACTGGATGACTGGGGATATTGAGGTTCTGGTCAAGAGAAATGGGGCCCATTTCAAATATAGCCAGTTGCATTAAGTGAATCCCCTGGAGAACAATGCGGATGTAGAAATACTCCTCAGAGGGAAAGCAGGAGGGTAAACAATGGATCTCAGAAAACGTTGGCAGATAAGGCTAAGGAAAGTCCGCAGAGATTCTACAAGTATAAGAATAACAAAAGATTATCTATTACAAAAGAATATGGCCCCTTGACGATAAATGAGGCCATTCTTCTGTAGAAGCATAGGAGATGGATTGGATCCTAAAGGAGATTTTGATTTCAGTACTTACTGTACAAAAAGACTGGGGAAGTCAGGAGAGTAAATAATGATTGTACTATTAGAGTCCACATTACGGAAGAGGGAATCCTGTTGATTTTAAAATGCATAAATACAGATAAATCCGTGGGATCTAATAGAGTGTGTCTTAAGCCATTGTATGAAGTTAGGGAAGAAATCGTGACGCCACTTAAACTGATACTTATATCACTGAAAGCCACATGTGATGAGCTGGAAACATGGAGAGTGGTTAACGTTGTCCCAATCTTTAAGAAAGACTGTGAGGAAAAGCCACAGACCGAAAGACTAATTAGCTTGATGACTGTAGTGTGCATCTTGTTAGAAGCGATTCTGCAAAGCAGGACTCAGATGCATTTGGAAAAGCAAGGATTGAATAGGGATAATCAGCCCGACATCATGCATACCAA
>NW_025116242.1:0-1017 GCF_004010195.1 Chiloscyllium plagiosum
TGTTCTCATCATCCAAGGTTCCTTAATCTTACCTTTTCTTACTTGTCTCAGAGAAACAAAATTTGTGCATCACTCACAAGAACTGCTCCTTAAATAGTCTCCACATGTCTGTGTGCCATTTCTGTGGAACAGTTGCTCCCAGTCTGTACTTCCCAACTCCTGTCTGATAGCGCCATAATTTCCTTTTCCCCAATTAAATATCTTCCCTTGATAACTGCTCCTTTCCCTCTCAAAAGGCTATGGTAAATGTGAGGCAGTCATAATCACTGTCACCAAAGTATTCTCCCACCATGAAATCTGACACCTGTCTGGCTCATTGCTGAGCACCAAATCCAAAATGGCCACTCCCCTCATCAGCCTGTCCACATACTGACTAAGGAAACCCTCCTGAACACACCTGACAAAAACAGCTCCATCCAAACCATCTGCACTTAGGAGGTTCCAGTCGATATTGGGAAAGTTGAAATCACCCAACAACAACAACCCTGCTACATCTGCATTTTTACAGAATCTATCCGCCTATGAGTTCTTCAATCATTCAACTGCTATTAGGTGGTCTGTAGAAAGCCCCCAATGCGGTGGCTGTTCCCTTGCTGTTCCTAACTTCCACCCATACTGACTCAGTAGACAAACCTTCCTCAACAGCCTTCGTTTTTAGATTAGATTACTTACAGTATGGAAACAGCCCTTCGGCCCAACAGGTCCACACCGACCCTCCGAAGATCAATCCACCCAGACCCATTTCCCTACATTTACCCCTTCACCTAGCACTACGGGCAATTTAGTATGGCCAATTCACCTGACGTGCACATTTTTGGACTGTGGGAGGAAACTGGAGCACCCGGAGGAAACCCACGCAGACACGGGGAGAATGTGCAAACTCTTCACAGACAGTTGCCCGAGGGGGGAATTGAACCCGGGTCTCTGGCACTGTGAGGCAGCAGTGCTAACCACTGTGCCACCGTGCCACCCTGTAGCTGTGACGCACCCTCTAATTAGCAATGTTACACCCCCTCC
>NW_025116243.1:0-221 GCF_004010195.1 Chiloscyllium plagiosum
CAATCACACTCTCCGTGTCCAATCACATTCCGTGTCCAATCACACGCTCCGTGTCCAATCACCCTCTCCGTGTCCAATCACACACTCCGTGTCCAATCACACTCTCCGTGTTCAATCACACACTCCGTGTCCAATCACACTCTCCGTGTCCAATCACACTCCGTGTCCAATCACACACTCCGTGTCTCCAATCACACACTCCGTATCCAATCACACTCCGT
>NW_025116243.1:253-1017 GCF_004010195.1 Chiloscyllium plagiosum
GCACTCCGTGTCCAATCAGACTCTCCGTGTCCAATCACACGCTCCGTGTCCAAACACACTTCCCTATCCAATCACACTCTCCGTGTCCAATCACACTCTCCGTGTCGAATCACACACTCCGTGTCCAATCACACTCTCCCTGTCCAATCACACGCTCCATGTCCAATCACACTCTCCGTATCCAATCACACTCTCCGTGACAAATCACACTCTCCGTGTCCAATCACACTCTCCGTGTCCAATCACACTCTCCGTGTCCAATCACACGCCATGTCCAATCACACACTCCGTAACAAATCACACACTCCGTATCCAATCACACTCTCCGTGTCCAATCACACTCTCCGTATCCAATCACACTCTCCATGTCCAATCACACTCCGTATCCAATCACACTCTCCGTATCCAATCACACTCTCCGTATCCAATCACACTCTCCGTGTCCAATCACACTCTCCGTGTCCAATCACACGCCATGTCCAATCACACACTCCGTAACAAATCACACACTCCGTATCCAATCACACTCTCCGTGTCCAATCACACTCTCCGTATCCAATCACACTCCGTGTCCAATCACACTCTCCGTGTCCAATCACACTCTCCGTGTCGAATCATACACTCCGTGTCCAATCACACTCTCCGTGTCCAATCACACTCCATATCAAATCACACTCCGTATCCAATCACACTCTCCGTATCAAATCACACTCTCTGTGTCCAATCACACACTCCGTAACCAATCACACACTCCGTATCCAATC
>NW_025116244.1:0-1017 GCF_004010195.1 Chiloscyllium plagiosum
GCATTTGACAGACTTGTACCGGACTGAAGTATTCACTAGAAGCAGGAAGCTGAGGAAGAAACAACATTAACACATTTAAATATGAGTGCAGAAACATTTCCCGCAGCAGGAATGAAATTGTAAAGGACAGAGTAGCGTTTCGATACATTGAATTTGGGTTCATTTGTTTGGATCAGTTTTACCAGTGTATAAAATCATTAAAAAAATGATACAGCATTTGCTCAATATGATGGAACATTGTGTCATAATTCGCACTGCTGTTCAGAGGGAGGGTTAGGTTGATTGGCAAAGTTAAATTGCCCTCGTGTCCAGGGAGTGAATTAAGTAAGTTAGGTAAATTAGCCATGGGTAACGCGGCGATAAGGTCAGAAGTCACAGGACGTCAGGTTATACTCCAACAGGTTTATTTGAAATCATAAGGGGGAGGGACTCCCCTTCTTCATGTGAAATATAAGGAAATAGGGAGGGGAGCTAGGTCTGGGTGAGATGCGCTTCAGAGAGTCAACACCGGCTCGCTTGGCTGAAATGATCTTTCTGCACTGTAGGATTCTGTGATTCTATGAATTGATGATGACGGTTTTTACTGGGGTGTAAAGCCATTAGAGAAGATGCTGATGGGGGTGTACTGAGGATGAGATTTTATTCAGTTGTCTTCTTGGAAAACTGAGAACAGTTATCCCTGAACCAAGGAAGACTTAATGGGGTTTCTTCAGGTTATGAAATGTTTGAACAGAGTAAATAGGTGGAAAATTCCCTCTTTCAAGTAAGTAAACATCTAGATGTCAGGCATACAATACCTTTGATAAAACCTTTGAAGGACAAATAAATGACGAGAACAGAATCTCTGTCACTCGGAGAATCTATTTTTCAAAATATTTGGAAAGGCAGATTTGGTGACATACAAGGAAAAAATTTCACAATGACAGACACAGCGTGTGGCTAGGTAAAGGAGTAGTGGTGTGGTGTAGTCGGTTGGAAGTTGAGGGGAAACAATGTCTAAGTTGGTTGACTTTAAAT
>NW_025116245.1:0-1017 GCF_004010195.1 Chiloscyllium plagiosum
GGGGGGAAAAGGACAGTATATCTAACATACACCTCGATTTCGTCCACTGCCCACGCAGAGCGTCCCCCCTCTGTCCTTCCAAGTGATGGCCGGATCCCCACGGGATCCAATCTCTGACTGAACACCCCTCCCTTCCCCCTTTCTGGAAAGTTACCCCTCCCTGGGCCTTTGGCGAACGGACCCAGTACCGTCATCGCTGACCTCCCAGCGCCAACTAAGGATTCTGGGTAGTTTCCTCGGATTCTCGGGCCTCCCCTAATCCCTGTCCGTCATGGATCCCCCAACTCCCAGCGGGCAGTCCCATTCCCGCTGGTGGATCTGGTCACCGCTCAGAGCGACCGAGGGGGGAACGCTCTGCGCGGACAGTTGACGAGATCGAGTGGTCACCACCCGAGGAAGGGGCACGGTGGGTTTGGGAAATCCGGGTACCTGCTCTGAGGTGTGTTTATCCCTGTAAACTCTTGTATCCATGTCTCTCTCGCCTTGCCCAGTCTCCCACTGCTGCTGCCTGGCTCTCAGAGCCATGAGTCCTGCCTTTTGTTGTTTAGCTGTAATGGGTCTTAGCCTGAGGCGAGCGTTAAGTGATCAGAGATGAGACAGGCCTCTTCAGATCTGACAGCAGGGAATCCCCTTTCCTTCTCTCCCACACCCATGCCGAGAGTAAGGACTGTCAGTCAGCAGGGGAATTCCATACGAGCCAGAGGGAACGGTGCTCGCTCGCTCTCTCTCTGTCTATCTCTCTCTGTCTCATCTCTCTCTGATTCTCTGTCTCCATTATGGACCCCTGTTACAGAGGGAGTCTCTCTCTCTCTCTGTGTCTCTCTCTCTGTCTCTGTCTGCCACTCTCTCTGTCTCCACTATGGACCCCTGTTACAGGAGTCTCTCTCTTTCTCTCTCTCCATCAGGGACCCCTATTCAAAAGGGAGTTATTCTCTCTCTCCCTTATGCGCACACTCGCGCTCCCACCTCGGTCTCACTCTCGCACTGGCTGTCCCTCTCGCGTGTGCTCTCTCTTTC
>NW_025116246.1:0-1017 GCF_004010195.1 Chiloscyllium plagiosum
GCACTGAGGATGTCACCTAGACAGGGGACGAAATGTTTGCATCAAAAACTTCCACCTCGGCGAACAGAACCACAGCAATAAGCACAATAATCAGATCTGTTCTTGAATACTTTCTGTTTCTCCCCGAATGGGAGTGTGCAACGTTTTTGTTTTCAATCGGTTTGATCTCCTCTGTACCCTTCCTCCACGACACTTGACTGAGGTTCCTCTGCAGAAACGTTTGCTGTGCAATTTTGTTCTTCCTCCTTCTACTCTCCGAGAATGTGCTGCACTCGCCCCTTATTCTTTACCCTTTTTTTATCTGATAAGGACACAGATCACCAAAGTCCTTTGTTTTGAATTTTCATTATCAGGGCAATTAGCAAGAAATAATAACATAAGTTGTATGGATTTTACTGCATGACAAGACAATTCGTTTGCCTGGCAAATTAATTGGAACTGGGAAGTATTTTTTTCAGCAGTATTCCAGTTCTTTCCAACAAAAGAACCATTTCTTGTCTTCGCTGTTTTTAAAAGTCACAGTGTGATATCATCGTGACGCTATTTAGCGTACTTTCAGTATCTGGAATATGAGAATGGCTATGACATTTTATTTTTATTGAAGGAAACAACGCCCACTATCATTGAGGGGGTATTATATGGCAGGACCTGGATGGGTAATTTCTCTGATTGAGAATAAGAATCAGAGAATTAAAATCCATTCTTTTTTCCGACTTCCATGTTCCCAAATCCTTCCATTTGCACTCAAATGACCTGACAGCTATATAATCCGTTAGCCAAAATCCTCTCCAGAAAGTGCAAAACAAAAAGTTTCAGTTCTCTTTGCTTGCATGCAAGACATTGACACGCGCGTTTCTAAAGAAAACTAAATGTTTGTCTCGATAAGAATATCGTTGTTTTGTCAATTGACCTCTTTTTGAATAGATTCTACATTTGTTATTGGTGCATTAACTGTATTCACACTCCTATTTTCTCACGAATATAGCAATGATAACAGGCATGCATGTGTTGTCACAA
>NW_025116247.1:0-1017 GCF_004010195.1 Chiloscyllium plagiosum
TTCCTGTGGTATAAAAAGCCATTCCTTTTCTCTTCATTTTGAATTCTCTCTGGAATTTTGAAGTTTCTTACATCTGTGCGTCAGTCATCACCAGAGGTGACGATGGAGATGTATATCACGTTCAGAGGGAGATTCAATCAGAAAGCACCCGGAGGAAACCCACGCTGATGCGGGGAGAACGTGCAAACTCCACACAGTCAGTCGCCTGAGGCGGGAATTGAACCCGGGTCTCTGGCACTATGAGGCAGCAGTGCTAACCGCAGTGCCACCGTGCCTCCCACATGCCACCGTGCCACCCACAATGCTGATCTTGAACTGAGTGGCTGATTCAGCTATTGCACAGGATAATAAAGAGTGAACCACATTGCTGTGGGTTTGCAGTCACAGAGACCTGAACATGAAAGGAAAACCCATTGCCTTCTCTCGAGGACATGAAGAAAACAGATATGCTTCTGTTTAAAACTAATGGTGATAATTTCATTTGCATTTCATCAACTTCCTTCAGGAGACACCAAAAGATTATTATTCTGAGCCGCTCGATTATGAGTAAATGACTTGACCTCCATGCACTGTCTGTCCATCTGACAGATTCTGTGGAGAGAACAAATTACCCATCTCAAGTGCAAATATTTTGTGACGTAAGCATAGTTTGAAGGGGCTTGAAACGGTTATATCTGGATTTACCAAAGGCACAAACGATGAAGTATTCAGCAGTTGCATTGAGGCTGAGAAGGTGACTGAAATATCCGGTATGTGGACTTGGGCAGGATTGGTGAATGGGGAGAATATGTAGAAATGTAAATAAGAATGAAGAAAAAAGATAATGGAGATTAAGAACAGTGTGGTTTCTCCTCGTGTATTGTTGAGTAAGTTGTGAATAGTAATGTTATAATCAGTAATGAATAAAATTTTTGACTGGATCTGAAAATGATCACTTCCAAATTTTAAAATTTGAATATGAACTGCAATTCAGTTCAACTCAGTTTAATGGTCAGATAGAATGACTTACCAGGAACA
>NW_025116248.1:0-1017 GCF_004010195.1 Chiloscyllium plagiosum
CCTGTGACTCCACTTTCTATGAACCTGCACTCCAAGTTCTCTTTGTTCAGCAACACTCCCTAGGACCTTACCATTAAGTGTATAAGTCCTGCTAAGATTTGCTTTCCCAAAATGCAGCACCCCGTATTTATCTAAATTAAACTCCATCTGCCACTTCTCAGCCCATTGACCCATCTGGTCCAGATCCTGTTGTAATCTGAGGTAACCCTCTTTGCTGTCCACTACACCTCCAATTTTGGTGTCTTCTGCAAACTTACTAACTGTACCTCTTATGCTCGCAGCCAAATCATTTATGTAAATGACAAAAAGTAGAGGACCCAGCACCGATCCTTGTGGCACTCCACTGGTCGCAGTACTCCACTATCACCCTCTGTCTTCTACCTTTGAGCCAGTTCTGTATCCAAATGGTTAGTTCTCCCTGTATTCCATGAGATCTAACCTTGCTAATCAGTCTCCATGGGGAACCTTGTCGAATGCCTTACTGAAGTCCCCATAGATCACATCTACTACTCTGCCCTCATCAATCTTCTTTGTTACTTCTTCAAAAAACTCAATCGAGTTTGTGAGACATGATTTCCCACGCACAAAGCCATGTTGACTATCCCAAAACAGTCCTTGCCTTGCCAAATACATGTACAACCTGTCCCTCAGGATTCCCTCCAACAACTTGCCTACCACCGAGGTCAGGCTCACCGGTCTATAGTTCCCTGGCTTGTCTTTACCGCCCTTCTTAAACAGTGGCACCACTTTTGCCAACCTCCAGTCTTCTGGCACCTCACCTGTAACTATCAATGATACAAATATCTCAGCAAGAGGCCCAGCAATCACTTCTCTAGCTTCCCACAGAGTTCTCGGGTTCACCTGATCAGGTCCTGGGGATTTATCCACTTTTAACCATTTCAAGACATCCAGCACTTCCTCCTCTGTAATATAGACATTTTGCAAGATGTCATCATCTATTTCTCACCATCTATTTCCCTACAATCTATATCTTCCATATCCTTTTCTACAGTAAAT
>NW_025116249.1:0-1017 GCF_004010195.1 Chiloscyllium plagiosum
CTTTAGGTACCTGTCTCGCTGATCTCTCTAGGTACCTGTCTCGCTGAACTCTCTAGTTACCTGTCTCGCTGGTCTCTGTAGGTACCTGTCGCGCTGACCTTTCTACGTACCTGTCTCGCTGACCTTTCTAGGTACCTGTCTCGCTGCATTATCTAGGTTCCTGTCTCGCTGTTCTCTCTAGGTACCTGTATCGCTCGCCTCTCTTAGTACCTGTCTCGCAGACCTTTCTAGGTACCTGTCTCGCTGCATTATCGAGGTTCCTGTCTCGCTGAACTCTCTAGGTTCCTGCCTCGCTGGTCTCTCTAGGTTCCTGTCTCGTTGATCTCTCTCGGTACCTGTCTCGCTGATCTCTTAAGGTACCTGTCTCGCTGATCTCTTAAGGTACTTGTCTCGCTGGTCTCGCTAGGTTCCTGTCTCGCTGGTCTCGCTAGGTTCCTGTCTCGCTGGACTCTCTAGGTACATGTCTCGCTGGGCTCTCTTGGTTCCTGTCTCGCTGGTCTCTCTAGGTACCTGTCTCGCTGGTCTCTCTCGGTTCCTGTCTCACTGGACTCTCTAGGTTCCTGTCTCGCAGATCTCTCTAGGTTCCTGTCTCGCTGGACTCTCTAGGTTCCTGTCTCGCTGGACTCTCTAGGTTCCTGTCTCGCTGGACTCTCTAGGTTCCTGTCTCGCAGATCTCTCTAGGTTCCTGTCTCGCTGGACTCTCTAGGTTCCTGTCTCGCCGGTCTCTTTAGGTTCCTGTCTCGCTGGACTCTCTAGGTTCCTGTCTCGCTGGTCTCTTTAGGTTCCTGTCTCGCTGGTCTCTCTAGGTTCCTGTGTCGCTGGTCTATCTAGGTTCCTGTGTCGCTGGTCTCTCTAGGTACCTGTCTCGCTGGACTCTCTAGGTACCTGTCTCGCTTGTCTCTCTAGGTTCCTGTCGCGCTGACCTTTCTACGTCCCTATCTCGCTGACCTCTCTGGGTACCTGTCTCGCTGGACTCTCTAGGTACCTGTCTCGCTGTACTCTCTAGGTTCCTGTCTC
>NW_025116250.1:0-1017 GCF_004010195.1 Chiloscyllium plagiosum
ACCAGCACCATGTGCTAGTCCATTGACCAGTTTCTCCACTCACATCTCCCTGCTGTTCAGGTATGTCTCTAACCAGTCTATTGTGAGGGATTGTGTGAGTAACTGCCCAGCTCCAGTTTGGAAGCTCTCTGGACAGATTTTGGAGATGGCCAGTGTTTTGGAGGTTATGGTGAGGCCCAGTAACACTGTGTCTGAATTCAGGTTTTTTCTGAAAGTCTTTTTCAACAGCTTTGCTTCCTGCGAGATGGTGTGTTCATTCATCTGAACATCAATGAGCTGTTTGCTACAGTCACTGAATTGTGTAAAAGTTAGGTATGTGCTCTGGTATTTCAATTATTGTTCACTTCAATTGTTTTCAACTGAAAAATAATGATGTTTGGTTTCTTTTAAATATGTAAGGGATGTTAACACTTCATTATACAAAAAGGAAAAGTGACCTGTTGTATATTTCCCAAGGACTAATCAAGCAGCAGTCAGATATTGTCTGTAAAGCAGGATTCTGTGAACAGGACTATATCCCAGGCAACATCACAACCCTCTCTGGTGGGGTCTGCCCCACTGGAAGCACATAGCCAGGCTGAAGGGGCAGCTCCTTGGTATATAGTCAGTATAGTGCTCGGTATTGATGCTGGATCCTATGGCTGCTAGACTGCTCTGTGGCTGGTTATGGGGGAATCAATAAAAGGGAAACCTATAATTGACCACATCATCACCGATCTGCCTGCTGCAGGTACACCACTCCATTTCATACATCGGTAAGAATAGGTCACTGCACAGTCTTTATGGGGAGCAAGGGCTATCTTTACATTTTGCAGACCCACCTCACCATGATATGTCGCCCCTTGGGCAGTGAATGGCACAGTATTTAAATAGATTGAGAAACTAATAATGATCCATCCAATGAAGTGTAGAGGGCCATCGGCAGGAGCAGAATCATATTCTGCACAACTCATACACTCTGCAACCACACAGCCCAACATAACCCCCACTGTACAATAACCATCAGGGCCTGACATA
>NW_025116251.1:0-1017 GCF_004010195.1 Chiloscyllium plagiosum
TCACTGGGAGCAGTGTGTGAGGTTACAGCGTTGCTGGGTGCAGTGTGCGAGGTTACACTGTCGCTGGGCGCAGTGAATGAAGTTACAGCATCGCTGGGCGTAGTGTGTGAGGTTACAGCGTCGCTGGGCGCAGTGTGTGAGGTTACAGTGTCGCTTTGCACAGTGTGCGAGGTTACAGCTTGACGGCGCAGTGTGTGAGGATACACTGTCACTGGGCGCAGTGTGTGTGGTTACAGTGTAGCTGTGTGCTGTGAGCGAGGTTACTGCGTCACTGCCCTCAGTGTGTGATGTTAAAGTGTCACTGGGCACAGTGTGCGAGGTTACTGCGTCGCTGGACGCAGTGTGTGAACTTACAGCTTCACTGGGCGCAGTGTGTGACGTTACAGCGTCGCTGGGCGCAGTGTGTGACGTTACAGCGTCGCTGGGCGCAGTCTGTGATGTTACAGCGTCGCTGGGCGCAGTGAGTGAAGTTACAGCGTCGCTGGGTGCAATGTGTGAGGTTACAGCGTCGCTGGGTGCAGTGTGTGAGGTTACAGCTTCACTGGGCGCAGTGTGTGAGGTTACAGTGTCACTGGGCATAGTGTGCGAGGTTACAGCGTCGCTTGGTGCAGGGTGTGAGATTACACTGTCACTAGGTGCAGTGAGTGAGGTTATACTGTCGCTGGGTGCAGTGTGTGAGGTTACCCTGTCGCTGGGTGCAGTGTGTGAGGTTACAGCGTCGCTGGGCGAAGTGTAAGAGGTTACACTGTCGCTGGGTGCAGTGTGTGAGGTTACAGCATCACTGGGCGCAGTGTGTGAGGTTACAGTGTCACTGGGCACAGTGTGTGTGGTTACAGTGTCGCTGGACACAGTGTGCGAGGTTACAGCGTCACTGGGCGCAGTGTGTGAGGTTACAGTGTCACCGGGCGCAGTGTGTGTGGTTACACTGTTACTGGGCACAGTGTGTGAGGTTACACTGTCACTGGGCGCAGTGTGTGAGGTTAAACTGTCGCTGGGCGCAATGTGTGAGGTTACAGC
>NW_025116252.1:0-1017 GCF_004010195.1 Chiloscyllium plagiosum
CAGTAAGGAAAAGGTGCTAGGGAAGGTGAAGTTCTAAAGAGATATTGAAGGTAATTGTGGAGGCATTGCTGGTGATCTTTCAGAAAACTTTGGAGTGATGGAGGACTGGTAAATGTTACCTCCCCGTTTAAGGAGAGCGGGACACAGAAGACAGGAAATTATAGAAGGACTTATTGGATCTTTGGGTATATGAATATATGTGTGGAGTATAAGAATAAGGAAGTTGTGAAGTATATTGGAAGTGGTGTGATTAAGCTACATCATAATGAGAGTTACGTTTACAATGCCATTGCGAACATCAAAGATGAAAGTACGGTTAAAACAAAGGAAATCAGTTCGAAGCAGACAGGAGCATTAGTGACAAAAAAGACTGTTTCCTAGATCCTGCAGTGAGAATGTTGAGATAAGCTTGTCAGTAAACAGACAACAAAGAATGCATAAAAAGCACAATAAAATCTGTTGCTGATAACGTCTCAACGGGCAACTATGTCGCCAACACATATGAAGCTGAAAAAGCAAAGCAAGTGAGACAGCATCCTAGGAAGTCAACGTTTCAGGCTGAAAGACTTCATCAGGATTGGGGTGGGAACGGGGAGCCGGGAAGTAAATAGAGGGAGGGGCGTGGGGCTGGTGCAAGGGTAGGTGGAATGGCAATAGGGGATGCAGGCAGGGAATTATTGTGATTGGTCAGTGGGAAGGGTGCAACAGACATACGAATGGGAAGATGGACAGTTCAGGGAATGGGACATGGGGTAAGGCTGTGGGTAGAGAAAGTTTGAAGCCAGGGAAGTCAATATTGAGACCATTGAGCTGTAAGGTCTCCAGCTGAAATATCAGGTTGTGTTCTCCAGTTTCTGCTTGGCTTCACTCTGAAAGTGGAGGAGGCCAAAGATGGCCCTTTTGCCGAATGAGCAAGGGGAGGGGAGTGATTGAAAAGAATGGAAACTGGAATGCTGAGTTTGTTAAAGGGTTCAGAGAGCAGATGCTCCATGAATATGTCCCTGAGTCTCCCTTCGT
>NW_025116253.1:0-1017 GCF_004010195.1 Chiloscyllium plagiosum
AAAGTTTTGAGCTCTGCTCATTGAATTATCAGGTGCATCTTGTTACATTGGATCAATGAAGAACGTTTGGTTCATTGAATGAACGAATGAATTTAGAATCTACGAACGAATGAATACATTTCCTTTCTTTCAATGAATGAGTAAAGGTTAAGATATTGAATGAATGAGAAACTCTCTTCTAATTGAACTAATTCGTGCATTTTGTTTAATTGAATCAATGTAAAACGTTTAATGAATACAGTTTGTTTCTTTAAAGGAATGTATTAACCTCGAGACATTGAATGAGAGAGTGAAGATTGAATTAATACAAACAGCTTGAATGGGAAAATCCGTTCTAATTGAATTAATTTGTGCAGTTTGATTCATTGCATCAATGAATAACGTCCGAATCATTGAAAGAATGATTCAAGTTTCTTTCAACGACTGAACGCATTCAGATTTTTTCCTTCATTGAATGAGTTAAGCTTGAGACATGGAATGAATGAGAGAAGCTCAACCTATTGATTCAATGAATAACGTTTGTTTCATTGAATGAATACAGTTTGTTTCTTTCAATGAATGTATTAACCTCGAGACAATGAATGAGTGAAGCTCTGCTCATTGAATTAACACGTATATTGGATCAATGAATAATGTTCATTGAAGAACGTTTAGTTCATTGAATGAACGAATGAATTTAGAATCTACGAACGAATGAATACATTTCCTTTCTTTCAATGAAGCTCTGCTCATTGAATTAACACGTATATTGGATCAATGAATAATGTTCATTGAAGAACGTTTGGTTCATTGAATGAACGAATGAATTTAGAATGAATAAGAGAAGCTCTAATCATTGAATCATCTGGTGCAGTTTGTTTCATTGAATCAGTGAATAACGACTTGAATACAGTTTGTTTCTTTAAAGGAATGTATTAACCTCGAGACATTGAATGAGAGAGTGAAGATTGAATTAATACAAACAGCTTGAATGGGAAAATCCGTTCTAATTGAATTAATTTGTGCAGTTTGATTCAT
>NW_025116254.1:0-1017 GCF_004010195.1 Chiloscyllium plagiosum
CAAAAAATTTCTTCATCGAGATGTGGATGATCCGAAGAGAGAAGGAGTAAAACCAGGCCGTATTTTGTGGAATATGCAGGGCAAACGACTGAAGTAAACTTGGGCAATACTTTGGGTCTTGCAAACCTAAGTCTGTTAATTTCAAAATGGATATGGAAAAGAATACGCCTTCCATTTATATTATGTTTTTAATTGGAGTACCATAAATTTTAATGGCATGGTACAAGGACTTACCAAGTTTGATTACAGTACACTGTTAGCAAGTAAAGAGAAAGTTTGGTTAGTGGGAGGCGTTCAACAGTGTGACGACGAGACTTGAGAGGCATTATGTTCCTGTTCACGTGAAGGGTAAGGCTGGCAAGATTAAGGAACAATGGATGACGAAAGATATTGACGTTGTTGTCAAGAATAAAAGACGATCTTACTTAAGATATAAATAACTTTATTCAATTGAATCGGTTAATCATACAAAGAATGTTGGGCATTATTTCGAGAGAAATCAGAGAAGCAAAAAGGAGATATGAGATAGCACGGGCAGATAAGGTTAAGGATAATCCAAAGACATTGTGCAACTACATTAGCAGTAAGAGGGTAACCATGGAGCGGGTAAGGGCTCTTCAAGATCATGAAGGATATCGATGTGTTGAACCCAGAAGATGCGGAATAGAACCATCCCATTCCTGGTGCACTAGACAGCAGCAAGCACACATTATTGTCTTCACCTCGCATTCATCCAGGGTTAACTCTGCTATTTGTCAGCCTATTGAACCATTTGGTCGAGATCCTTTTGTAATCTTAGAAAACTTTCTTCACTGTGCTATCAGTGTTGGTGTCATTCACAAACTTACAAACCATGCCTTCTATATTCCCATCAAATCATTTATATAAATGACAAACAACGAAAAGCCAGAACCAACCTCTGTGGAACACTGCTGGTCACAAGCCTCCTGTCCGAAAAGCAGCCACCCACCATTACTCTCTGTTTCCTGCCATTGCACCAATTGAAATTGCTGGAGA
>NW_025116255.1:0-1017 GCF_004010195.1 Chiloscyllium plagiosum
TATGTCTCTATCAAATCCCCTCTTAGCTGCCTTATTTCCAATGGAGAACAGACCCAAGTCTCTCAGCCTTTCCTCAGAAGACCTTCTCTCCAGACCAGGCAACATCCTGGTAAATCTCCTCTGCACCTTTTCCAATGCTTCCACATCCTTCCCGAAATTTGGGGACCAGATCTGTACACAATATTCCAAGTGCAGCTGCACCAGCGTTTTGTGTAGTTGCAGCATGACCCGGAACTCAATCCCTCTATAAATGAAACCTAACACACCTGCCTTCTTAACAGCACTATCCACCTGGGTGGCAACTTTCAGGGATCTATGTACATGGACTTCAAGATCCCTCTGCACATCCACACTACCAAGGATCTTTCCATTGACCCAGTACTTTGCCTTCCTGTTATTCTTCCCAAAATGCATCAACTCACATTTAGCTGCATTGAACTCCATTTGCCACCTCTCAGCCCAATTCTGCAGTTTATCCACATCCCCCTGCAACCTGTAACATTCTTCCACACTGTCCACTACTCCGCCGACTTTAGTGTTGTCTACAAATGTACTAATCCATCCGCCTATGCCTGCGTCTAAGTCATTTATAAAAATGACAAACAGCAGTGGTCCCAAAACAGATCCTTGTGGCACACCATTAGTAACCGGACTCCAGGCTGAATATTTTCCATCAACTACCACTCGCTGCCTTCTTTCAAAAAGCCAATGAACATCCCCATTTCTGACCTGATGATGGAGGGAAGAACATTGATGAAGTAACTGAAGATGGTTGGGCCTAGGACACTACCTTCAGGAATGCCTGCAGAAAATGCCAGGAGCTGAGATGACTGACCATCAACAAGCATATATATGCTGGTAGAGAGTTTCTCTCCTGGTTCCCATTGATGCTAGTTTTGCTAGGGCTTCTTGAGGCCAAACTCAGTCAAATGTGGCCTTAATGACAAGGGCTGTCACTCTCACCTCACCTCTGGAATTCAGCATTTTTGTTCATGTTTGAACCAAGACTGTAATAAG
>NW_025116256.1:0-1017 GCF_004010195.1 Chiloscyllium plagiosum
TATCATTGAGTGGGAGGTAAAAGACAGGGTTAAAGGAAAGGAGTTGTAAATATTTGTTGGTTTATCTATTCTCTGTTTGACTTTAAACTAAAGTTGTTAATTTTTACTTTAAGTAGTGACGTCTGGGATAGTTTTTTGCCTGTCGAAGTTGAACAAACCACCACACAGGGTGACTTTTTTCTGTGCTGCTGGTTTAAACGAGGAGAAGTGCTTACCCGCGTCTCATAATAGCTTGGGAGATTTCTTCCGTGTTTTGAACATGTTTAGATAGATCCAGTCTGAGATTTGGGCAGAAGTGAATAGATTTGGGGAAGGTGAAAGCCCGGTAGATATAACCAACTTGCTCCTGAGTGTCCTGGGTCTTTAAATAAAACGTAAGTGAGACTATCTGTTTAGTTTAGGTGACCTGCGGTTGGTTAAATTAAAGGTCAGAGAGATGCCTCTCAAAATTGCTGATGAGGTTCTGGGGTTTGAAAATGATTCTCACACTTGCCAAGAAAATTTGGAAGGAAAGAACAAGGCCGTTATTTCAGAATTAGCAAAGACGTTAGACTTCCGTTTCACGAAGAATTCTTAAAGTTTCGAAAGAGGTTCTGGGATTTGAAGATGTTTTTCAAATTTGCCAATAAAGTTTAAAAAGAAAGGACAAGACCATACTTTTAGAATTAGCAACTAATTTAGGTGTGGGCTTAATTAAGGATAAAAGTAAATCTGAATTTGTAAGAGGGTTACTCAAACATTTTGGCGCGACAGAGAAATGGACATGAGCGGTCGGGTAGAAAAAAAACGTAAGTTCAATTGAGGAAAATGGAATTCGAAGATGAACCAAGAGAGAGAAAAAAGAGAAAGGGAGAGACAAAGAGAAAGAGAGAGAAGACAGAAACAGGAAAAGGAGTGAGAGAAGGTTCTTAAATGAGCAAAGAGAGACAGAGAAGAAAGGCAGAGAGAAAGAAAGAGAAGAGAGAGAAAGAAAGAGTGGTGACATGAAATCGAGATGTTGTGACTTAGTCAGCAAAG
>NW_025116257.1:0-1017 GCF_004010195.1 Chiloscyllium plagiosum
GTTTGTCCTATATAGTGTTTTGTGCAGTCCTTATGTGTTGCCTCCCAGGTACCAGGGTTTGTGATGTCTCTGATGTTGTTTTGGGGATCCACATAGGCACCAACGACATCAGTAGGAAAAGGGATAGGGATCTAAGGCATAAATTCAGGGAGCTAAGGTGGAAGCTTAGAGCTAGAACAAACAGAGTTGTTATCTCTGGTTTGTTGGCCGTGCCACGTGCGAGTGAAGTGAGGAACAGGGAGAGAGTGGAGCAGGACATGTGGCTGCAGGGATGGTGCAGGAAGGAGGTGTTGAATTCTTGGGTAATTGGAGCTCTTTCTGGTGAAAGTGGGACCTCTACAAACAGGATGGTCTTTACCTGAACCAGAGGGGTACCAATATCCTGGGGTGGGGGAAGTTTGCTAATGCTCTTCGAGGAGGTGGGGTGTAAACTAATATGACAGAGGGATGGGAACCTGAATTGTAGTTCCAGTGTACAGGAGGTTGAGGGTAGAGAGGTCAGGGATAGGTTTACAAGGTCGCAACAGGGCACTGGAAACTAGGATGTTGGTTTGAAATGTGTGTACTTCAACACTAGGAGCATCCGGAATAAGGTGGGTGAAGTTGCAGCATGGGTTGGTACCTGGGATTTCATGTTGTGGCCATTTCAGAGACATGGCTAGAGCAGGGACAGGAATGGTTGTTGCAGGTTCTGGGATTTAGATGTTTCAGCAAGAACAGAGAAGTTGGTAAAAGGAGGGGGAGGGGGCTGGTGCATTGTTAATTAAGAGTAGTATTACAGCAGCTGGGAGAATGTTTGAGGACTCATCCACTGAGGTAGTTTGGGCAGAGGTTAGAAACAGGAAAGGAGAGGTCACTCTGTTGGGAGTTTTCTATAGGCCTCCGAATAGTTACAGAGATGTAGAGGAAAGTATAGCAACGATGATTCTCGATAGGAGTGAGAGTAACAGGGTAGTTGTTATGAGGGACTTTAACTTCCCCAATGTTGGCTGGGAATACTATAGTTCAAGTGGCTTA
>NW_025116258.1:0-1017 GCF_004010195.1 Chiloscyllium plagiosum
GTGGTTCGCTACTGTAGGATACTCTTTAGTGGCAGATTTACTGAGGGAGGTATACTCAATAGTGAGGTGGCATGAGCCCTCCAGCTTCTGTGAATTAGCCTGGGATACTGTCGGTCTGACTACTTCCTGCTTCTCTCAATCTGTTACTGTCATAATTACTGCCTCCTCAGCCCCAGCTTTAATGGGATCCTGTTTGTGTGGGGAGTGAGAGGGTCCTTGATCTTTATAGGATCTACAGATAATAACCCACATTCCTGTTTGAGTTACCCTCACCGCTGAGAGGGTCCTAGCTATCACTCCCAGATTCAGTGACTGTCCCAGACTCCCTGCAATTGAGCTACTCTGGACATGTCGCCTCCTTTGCTTCCTGTCCCGGGCCTGGTCCGGTTGTTCCCATGTTACAGTTCGTGTCTCTACATCAATAGTTGCTCCTAACTGTTCTAAACTGGCAAATTCCAGAATGGTCCCTTTCTCAGTTTCACACTCCCATATCTGAATACATTTTGTTATATCCGTGACCCTGCATCGGACAGGTTCGCTTCATCTAGCTTCCTCAGATCCCCCTCCGACTGCTCTCTTTTTATAGTTGTGGGGATTAGGGGTAAATCCATATCCGTAACTGACGTGGATGCTCCTGTATTAACATCATGTGCTGTTGATCCCAAACAGTGCATCAAGAAAGGTTCCTGGGCTATGCATGTGCACACGTGAACACAGGCCACACATAATTTGAACATCTATCTCCCTCTCTCTGCCTACGTTACTAGGCTATGTACCCTTTCCTGCTTCCCTTGTAACATTGTGGGTCTGGTATCCCTCTCTGTACTGCACCTATTCCCCTGTGTTTCTAAGTTTGCCTCGGCTCTCATGGCCCAATTCAGAATGTGATTAGACTCCCACTGGGAGTCCCATGCTTATAATTACAGTTAAATGTGGTCCCATTTTAAATACATCAAACCGATTTCATCATCACAGGTTGGGGTTTGGTAACCCCCCATGGTCCTACACACCTCAGGC
>NW_025116259.1:0-1017 GCF_004010195.1 Chiloscyllium plagiosum
AGTTTGTACACTGCAATGTCTTCACATTAGTTCATATGCTGAGATATAATTCCACATTTACACCCATTACTGAACTGAGCAATTATTGGCTATTAGCAACACATAGATTTTCAAAATTCTGTTAGTGCAGTTAGAAGAATCAGAAATGTGATTTTGCAATGTGTAGTGATGAACAGAAATTATTGCAGTGAAAACCTCAATCTACAAGGGTGAGATTACTGTGATCATTCATATGAGCAAAAGTCAGATACCTGTCTTTACCATGAGATTTGGATGGTAAATTGTGGATTCCATTATGGGATAGTTGACCTGAAAGAAAAATGCATTTTCATATTATAGTATTGTTCCAATAGATTAAGTTAAAGAATAGATTAAATTGATTCATGAATTTCACTATAACCTTCAAAGGACAAACTTAAATTATTTCACAATTATTGTAATGATAATGACTCGATAATTATTTTTGTTAACCTGAACAAATAAATTGAGTAAATATTTTGAAATTACTTTGCTCTGATGTTGATTGGATGTTCATTAAGATCGGTAAACTGAAGAATGAAATATATTAATGGATTGAAGAAAAAATGAGCCATTCAGTAATTTTGCTCAAAAATGCAGATGATACAAGAATTATGTATTTCGTTCTATTGGTTTACTTGAAGGAACATGTATTTTTAATTGATGTAAGTTTGCAGTGCACATGATCCATAAAAGCAAACATTCATTTAATGTGATTAATCAGCTGAAGGACACATTCCTCTTTTGCTTTTTTTTTAAAGCAGGACTTTCAAGAATTCAAAAATGATTAAATTTGTTGAACTGAACAGCAAATCTATGTGACTTCACTTCGCACAAAAAACAGCACAGGAAATTTAGAACATTTTTATCACGAGCTGGCTATGGCATTCAAAACAAGATAAATGTTTGTACTGAATTAAAATCGATGCAAGTCAAACAGGATTCCACTATTAAAATAAAAATCGATTTGCATCCCATTACTGAACTAAAAATCAACTA
>NW_025116260.1:0-1017 GCF_004010195.1 Chiloscyllium plagiosum
GACTTTTTTATGCAGCCTATCTATTATTTTACAGCTGCCTCCTTTCATAAACAAAGTACTACATATTTCGACCCCTGCAGTGTTCTGGTAATACTAACATATACAAGGAAAAATAAGATATTAATGATTGAAAGATTTATGGTCCTTCCTGAGCAACCATCATCCATTCCATCCAAAACCAGTAAATGAAAAGTGATGTATGGAACTGGTTTACTGAGCCTATTTGTTCAGTGGTCGCAATTAATGCCAATCTCCATGGATTCTAATTATCCCAGTGGAGGGTTTCCATCTTTTAATGATAAATGGTCTCCGTTCAAAGTATTAGCTCATAACATGAGCGGGAGTATCACCGACAGCACTGACAGGGATCAGCAGAGCCAGAGAGAGGGAGAGGTGAGATCAGAATCTGAGACCATTAGACTAGAATGTTCCAACAATGGATCAGAATCTGAGAACATTAGACTGGAATATACCAACAATAGACAGGATTATGTTTGGAATCTTTCTGCATTTGATTGGTTGTCATTATCATCACTGATCTATTACGCTCTTCTCATTATTCAATACTTTCATTATCCCTTCCTGCCTATCGTTGATGTTCCTGGTAAGTGTCACTGTCCAGATTTTGTTTTCTATAAACATTTTATGACTATTATTGTTTTTTTCATGTAGTCTACACTTCTTGCACTATTATTCTTCCTGTTGAAACTCTGAATCCACATATTCACTCTGCAGACCATCAATGTACGTGTTCAATTACTGTCTCCCTCTCTGCTGTGGCAGTGTTACTCATGGGTCTCTCTGATGACCTACTCAGTTTCAGCGGAGAACCACAATGCACTGTTATTTGTTATTTAAATATTAAGATCATGGAGGTCACTGTCTACTGTTCTGGTTACAAACTCCACTTCCTTCCACTGTTTCCATCCCATCCGTGGCCAATATCTGCGGCTGAAGCAGACAGGCCACAACTGTGGGCGATCACTTTGACTATGAGCTCATTCTTGACCCCAATCC
>NW_025116261.1:0-1017 GCF_004010195.1 Chiloscyllium plagiosum
GGTGGAATGTCCACAGTGTACAGGGATGTGCAGGTGAGGTGGACTGTCAACAGTGTACTGGGATGTGCAGGTGCAGTGGATTGTCCACAGTGTACAGGGATGTGCAGGTGAGGTGGACTGTTCACAGTGTACAGGGATGTGCAGGTGAGGTGGATTGTCCACAGTGTACAGGGATGTGCAGGTGAGATGGATTGTCCACAGTGTACAGGGATGTGCAGGTGAGGTGGACTGTCCACAGTGTACAGGGATGTGCAGGTGGGATGGATTGTCCACAGTGTACAGGGATGTGCAGGTGAGGTGGACTGTCCACAGTGTACAGGGATGTGCAGGTGAGGTGGACTGTCCACAGTGTACTGGGATGTGCAGGTGAGATGGATTGTCCACACTGTACAGGGATGTGCAGGTGAGGTGCACTGTCCACACTGTACAGGGATGTGCAGGTGAGGTGCACTGTCCACACTGTACAGGGATGTGCAGGTGAGGTGCACTGTCCACACTGTACAGGGATGTGCAGGTGAGGTGCACTGTCCACACTGTACAGGGATGTGCAGGTGAGGTGCACTGTCCACACTGTACAGGGATGTGCAGGTGAGGTGCACTGTCCACACTGTACAGGGATGTGCAGGTGAGGTGCACTGTCCACACTGTACAGGGATGTGCAGGTGAGGTGCACTGTCCACACTGTACAGGGATGTGCAGGTGAGGTGCACTGTCCACACTGTACAGGGATGTGCAGGTGAGGTGGACTGACCACAGTGTACTGGGATGTGCAGGTGAGGTGGACTGTCCACAGTGTACAGGGATGTGCAGGTGAGATGGATTGTCCACAGTGTACAGGGATGTGCAGGTGAGGTGGACTGTCCACAGTGTACAGGGATGTGCAGGTGGGATGGATTGTCCACAGTGTACAGGGATGTGCAGGTGAGGTGGACTGTCCACAGTGTACAGGGATGTGCAGGTGAGATGGACTGTTCACAGTGTACTGGGATGTGCAGGTGAGGTGCACTGTCCACAGTG
>NW_025116262.1:0-1017 GCF_004010195.1 Chiloscyllium plagiosum
GGCAGCATCAAACGCTTAAGCCCGAAACATCGATTCTCCTGCGAAAAACACTTATGCCCGAAATGTCGATTCTCCTGCTCCTTTGATGCTGCCTGACCTGCTGCGCTTTTCCAGCAACACATTTTTCAGCTCATATTTGGAAGCCCCTTTTGGATCCAATTTGCCAACTTGCCTTGGATCCCATGGCCCTTACCATCTGGACTCCCTTTCATATGGGATCTTGGTCAAACAAATCAATACTGGCATCCCTACCTCTCCAAGTATTGCTTAATCCTGTACTTCAGGATTTTTTTCTAATAATTTCCCTCACACTGACATCAGACTAACCGGTCTGTAATTGCCTGGCCTATCCCTGCTGTTCTTCTTGAACAAAGGAACCACATTGACAATCCTCCAGTCTGGCACTTCACCTGTGGCCAGCGAAGTATTAACCAAGGAAAAGGCAATCAAACTTTAAGACAATTAATTGAAAAATACAGTTCAGTTAAACCTAAAGATGCGAAGGAGAAATGAACCCCTTCTCCCTGTTACTTGAGTATTATAAAGCAATGACATTCAAAAAGGAAGGATTTTATTTTGCTGTGTGTTTTGGAATCTTTTGAGTTTGTGTTTTTGATTAGATTGCATTCCCTACAGTGTAGAAACAGGCCCTTTGGCCCAACCAGTCCCCACCAATCCTCCAAAGAATAATCCACCCAGACCCATTTCCTTCTGACTAATGCACCCAGCATCATGGGCAGTTTAGCATGGCCAATTCACCTAACCTGCACATCTTTGGACTATGGGAGGAAACCTGAGCACCCAGAGGAAACCCACAGAGACATGGGAGAATGTGCAAACTCTGCACAGACAGTCACCCAAGGCTGGAATGGAACCTGGGATTCTGGTGCTGTGAGGCAGCAGTGCTAACCACTGAGCCACCATGCCACCCCACATACTTTCTGTCAGTATGTTTTATCTTCATTTCTTTTGTGTAAGGAGGTTTTATTACTAAATCGAAATCTTATTCTAAATGTG
>NW_025116263.1:0-1017 GCF_004010195.1 Chiloscyllium plagiosum
TCCATTTTGGTTGGAGTATCTGTTAAAAAATATGAATTCGATGGCAAAACGTTTCAAACTGCTGTTGTGCAGAGAGACCTGGGTGTCCTGCACGAATAATCACTGAAAGTTGGTTTAGAGGTACAACAAGTAATTAGGAATGCAAATGGAATTTTGTACATCATTGCTAAGGGGGTTGAGTCAAAAGCAGTGACGTGATTTTGCAGCTTTATAAGCTGTGAAACCACACCTGGAGTAAAGTGTGCAGTTTCGGTCACCTTACTTGAAAAAGGATGAATTTGCACTTGAGCAGGTGCAGAAGATGTTCAAATATTTGATGCTGGAGTTGAAACGGTTGAGTTAAAAGGAGACCCTGAGTAGAATGGGATTCTATGCATTGGAATTCAGAAGGGGGTGCATATTAAAGAAACTTATGAAATTATGAACGGAATCGATAAAATCGAAGATAGGACGTTTCCATCTCGCAGGTGACGCTCGGAAAAGAATGATTAGCCTCAAGATGACAGGGAGCAAATTTCGGACTGAATTAAGAAGGAAATTATTCACCCACAGGGATGTTAATCCATGGAATTCCTTGCCCAGGGAAATAGTTGATGCTACTTCAGTAAACGCTTTTAAATCTAATGTAGATTTTTAGAAAAAGGAACTATGGTGTGTGGTGAGAGTGTGCCTAAGTGGTGCTGAGTCCACGAAAAGATTAGCTCAAATCTTATTGAATGGCGGAGTGGAATCGAAGGGCTGGATGGTCTACTTCTGCTCCTAATCCCTTTGCTCTTCTGATCAGGGAAAGATACAGGGAAGTTATTCCTGTTATAATAGGACAATTTCTTCATGGAGAACAAGTTGCTGAAATATTAATGTCGATAGAGGAAGGGTATTGGTTAAGGAGTCAGACTTGTGCGAGTTCAATCAAAGGAATGACAATATGTCTAAATGCATTGCCAAATCAACAGAAACACTTTTTAACTCACGTTCTGGATCCAACAGACAGAACCAGCCCAGGCGTTATAAACCCTA
>NW_025116264.1:0-1017 GCF_004010195.1 Chiloscyllium plagiosum
ACATGGTATTGGCTGGTGCAGCCCAGAATTGGCTGCTGGCTTTTGTACGCTGTGAGCAGGTGTAATCTGGAGTCGGCCCATTAGCGTGGGCTACTGAGAGGGGAGCCCTGACAGTGACATGGTGTGCTCTGGTGCAGCTTGGAGTGAGCCACTGACAGTAACATGGCGTGGGCTGATGTAGCACAGGGTAGGCCTCGTTCAGTGACAGTGGGGAATGGGAACACACTTTAAGTGTGAGGGAGGGAGGAGAGAACATGTCAATCAGAATGTAGTGGGAATGGAGAGAGGTGAGAGAAAGAGAGAGAGACCAATAATAAGTATACTATTTTCGATATTGGTGAGACGGGGGCAATTTACCTGGATTAAGCAAAGGAGTACAGGTCTCCGGCACTCAGCTTGTTCCTGTTGCTCAGAAGGGAAAGGGGAGAGTAGTACAGCATTAGACACTGGGGACTCCATAGTTGGGGGGCAGATAGGAGATTCTGTGGAAACGAGAGAGACTCGTGTTTGGAGTGTTGCCTCTCAGGTGGCAGGGTCTGTGATGTCTCTCATCATGTTTTAGGGGTCCTTAAGATGGGGGAGGGGAGCAGCCAAATGTCGTTATACACATAGGCACCAACAATATAGAAAGTAAAGGGATGGGTTGTAATGCAAAATGCAACGAGCTAGTGTGGAACCTTAGAGCTGGAATAAACATAGTTGTTATCTCTATTTTGTTACCCGTGCCATGTGCTATGGAGGAGAACAATAGCGAGAGAGCATTTGAACACGCGGCTCCAGGGATAATGCAGGAGGGAGGGAAGCGAATGCCTAGACAATTGGGGCTCATTCTAGAGCATCTGGGAGCTTTACTAACGGAATAGTCTACACCTGAACTAGAGTGGTAATAATATCCTGGGGGAAATGTGCTAATGCTCTTTGGTAGGGGTTAACCTAACTCAGCAGGGTGAATGAGAACCAGAATTGTAGCTCCAGTGTACTGTTGGTTGATTAATGAGGTCATGAATAAGGCTTCAA
>NW_025116265.1:0-1017 GCF_004010195.1 Chiloscyllium plagiosum
AGGACGGGCGGGGACACTGGTGGTGGTGGAGAATGGAGAGAAATGGAGAGGGGACAGAGGTTGGGGAGTAGAGAATGACTGGGGTTCAGAGGGTTGGTGTCAGTGTCCCACGAACTGGAACCCACTCGTCCCACAGCATATTTGGGGCAACCATTTCTCAATATACGCATGGCTAAGGCATATCATCCCTGCAGGCCATTCACACCGACCTTCCCAACAGCATCCCACCCAGACCCACTCGATTACGCTACAGCCCTGCAGTTCCCCATGGCTATTTCCTGATGAAGGGTTTTGCCCAAAACGTCGATTCTCCTGCTCCTCAGATGCTGCCTGACCTGCTGTGCTTTTCCAGCACCACACTCTCCACCCTAATTTCCAGCATCTGCAGTCCTCACTTTCGCCCTATAAGGGGTGAATGTTCTATGCCTAGTCTTTTAAATCTTTTAAAATCTTTTCTCCTCACCCTAAACCTATACCCTCTAGTTTTGGAGTAGCAAAAGACAAAATGCCAAAGGAATAACATGTCGAGGCACAGGGGAAAAAAAAACATTTCGACAAAAAATTGCTTTGGTATTTTTCTCTCGTATTCGCATTTGGACACTTAAAATTTGTGGAGGTGCCCGTGCTGGACAGGGTGTACGAAGTTAAAAATCATACAACACCAGGTTACAGTCCAATCGGCTTGTTTGGAAGCACTAGCTTTCGGAGCGCAGCTCCTTCATCAGGCGGTTGTGGAGTATAAGATCATATATTCTGTGTCTTACGATCTTATACTCCACAACCACTTGATGGAGGAGCAGCGCTGTGAAAGCTAGTGCTTCTAAATAAGTCTGTTGGACTATAACCAGGTGTTTTGTGATTTTTAACTTTAAAATTTGTAATAAATTCCTGCACACTGAGCATGCTCCGCGATGTCAGCAAGCACTGCGCATGACCGCCAGTGTCAGCAAAGCACTGCGCATATTCCTTGGTGCCCGCAGAAACTGCACGTCAGCTCCTTTCCATGGACCAATGGAT
>NW_025116266.1:0-1017 GCF_004010195.1 Chiloscyllium plagiosum
ACATAGAGTCAGATTTAAAAAAAAATCTACAGACCAGATAGCTAAAAGCCAGCGATCTTAACAGCTGTCTGTGTTGTAAGGAGCATTTTAGACGCCACATTAAACTCTTTACTCTCTAGTTTTTTCTCCAAAAGTCTTTCACCACTATACAGTCTCCAGGTTCTAGATCGTGCAGCTTCCCTTCTGTTGGTTGGGGTAGTGCTGCTTTCACTTGATTCTGCATTTCGAACAAAAGTGTAGAGAGTTTCATACAGTAAAACAACATCTCATCCTCACAGTGGCCTGTTATCTGTCTTACCTTTGGTCTCGGGCCAATTCCTGTGTTAAGCGACCTACCGATCAAAATTTCCAAAAGCGTAAGATTAGCCCTTCCTCTCCTCCTAGATCTCATATACATCAGCACAATTGGAAGTGCCTTTGTCCATGCCACCCCTAATTCCTCACAACATTTTGTCAATTTATTTTTTCAGGTCGCACTTTCTTTTTTCACTGCCCCACCGCTCGCTGGGTGGTAGACACAGTGTTGTCTCATGTTTATTCCCAAATAATCAGTGATCTTGCTGTAAGGCATTATTGACAATTGGTGTCCCATTGTCACTACTAAGCCTTTCAGGGATGCCCGTGTATCTACCAAAAACGATAACTGGGGTACCTTCCACACATATTATAGAGGTAGACATTGACGTATACTTATCATTATTGTACTGAACATATAGTCCACGCTCTCAAATCTCACCGCTCAATATGGGGCTGGGGCATGTTTCAGTGCCCGTAAGGTTGGTAGGAGAGATTAACATTAGCGAGTCTTCATTTTCAAGCATAAGCAAAAGAGGCTTAACTTTACCTTGTGGACTGCCCACTTCCACATCAGCCTTCCCCGTCAGACACCCTGCTGTCCAGCCTCCAGGGCCAATTGAGGCTGTCTGCGTGGGCACTGTCACGCCAAGTGACCATTGCTCCAAAAACAAAGCACCCGCCAGATCGACCTCTGCCAGCGCCTCTTCTGCACTCTTTTTC
>NW_025116267.1:0-1017 GCF_004010195.1 Chiloscyllium plagiosum
GAGGAAGCACTATCTGACGTACTGAGGGAGCACGTTCTGAGGTACTGAGGGAGAACTATCTGAGGTACGAAGGCAGCACTTTCTGAAGTATTGAGGGAGTTCTTTCTGAGGTATTGAGGGACCACTATCTGAGGTATTGAGGAAGCACTTTCTGAGGTATTGAGGGAGCACTTTCTGATGTATTGAGGCAGCACTATCTGAAGTACTGAGGGAGCACTTTCTGAGGTATTGAGGAAGCACTTTCTGAGGTACTGAGGGAACACTTTCTGAGGTATTGAGGGAGCACTATCTGAGGTAGTGAGGGAACAAGTTCTGAGGTATTCAGGAAGCACTCTCTGAGGTACTGAGGGAGAACTATTTCAGGTACTGAGGGAGAACTATCTGAGGTACTGAGGGAGCACTTTCTGAGGTATTGATGGAGCACTTTCTGAGTTACTGCCGGAGCACTATCTGAGGTATTGAGGGAGAATTATCTGAGTACTGAGGGAGAACTATCTGAGCTACTGAGGGAGCACATTCTGAGGCATTGAGGGAGCAATATCTGAGGTACTCAGGGAGCACATTCTGGGGTATTTAGGGTTCACTTTCTGAGGTACTGAGTGAGAACTATCTGAGGTACTGAGGGAGATCTATCTGAGATACTGAGGGAGCAGTTTCTGAGGAATTGAGGGTGCACTTTCTGACGTACTGAGGAAGCATTAGCTAAGGCTCTAAGTGAGTACTATCTGAGGTACTAAGGAAGCTTTTTCTGAGGTATTGAGGGAGCACTTACTGAGGTACTGAGGGAGAATTATCGGAGGTATTGTGCGAGAACTATCTGAGGTATTGTGGGAGCACTATCTGAGGCATTGAGGGAGAAATATCTGAGGTATTGAGTGAGCACTGTCAGAGGTACTGATGGAGAACTATCTGAGGTATTGATGGAGCACTTTCTGATGTATTGAGGAAGTGCTTTCTGAGGTACTGAGGGAGAACTATCTGAGTTATTGAGGGAGCAAGTTCTGAAGTATTGAGGGA
>NW_025116268.1:0-1017 GCF_004010195.1 Chiloscyllium plagiosum
ACACAAACACGCAAAGACCCACATGCACACATATACATACACGTTTATGGGGTGAATTTGTACTTGCAGAGTTACACTGTACTTTGCTCAAAAACTGCATGAATCCATGTAAAACACAGGCAGCTCATTTCATAGATTAGAATCAGGCTCGGGGCGACTGACTGGGTGGAGTTTGCACATTCTCCCCGTGTCTGCGTGGGTTTCCTCCGGTTTCCTCCCACGATCCAAACATGTGCAGGTTTGGGTGGATTGGCAGTGGGAAATTGTCCCATAGTGTCCAGGGATGTGCAGGTTTGGGTGGATTGGCCATGGGAAATTGTCCCATAGTGCCCAGGGATGTGCAGGGTAGGTTGGATTGGCCGTGGGAAATTGTCCCATAGTGCCCAGGGATGTGCAGGTTAGGGTGGAATGGTCATGGGAAATTGTCCCATAGCGCCCAGGGATGTGCAGGTTAGGGTGGATTGGTCATGGGAAATTGTCCCATAGTGCCCAGGGATGTGCAGGTTAGGGTGGGATTGGCCGTGGGAAATTGTCCAATAGTGCCCAGGGGTGAGCAGGTTAGGTTGGATTGGCCATGGGAAATTGTCCCATAGTGTCCAGGGATGTACAGGTTAGGGTGGATTGGCCATGGGAAATTGTCCCATAGTGTCCAGGGATGTGCGGGTTAGGGTGGGATTGGCCATGGGAAATTGTCCCATAGTGTCCAGGGTTGTACAGGTTAGGGTAGGGTTGGCCGTGGGAAATTCTCCCATAGTGTCCAGGGATGTACAGGTTAGGGTGGGATTGGCCATGGGAAATTGTGCCATAGTGCCCAGGGATGTGCAGGTTATGGTGGGATTGGCCATGGGAAATTGTCCCATAGTGTCCAGGGATGTACAGGTTAGGGTGGATTGGTCGTGGGAAATTGTCCCATAGTGTCCAGGGATGTGCGGGTTAGGGTGGGATTGGCCATGGGAAATTATCCCATAGTGTCCAGGGATGTACAGGTTAGGGTGGGGTTGGCCGTGGGAAATTGTC
>NW_025116269.1:0-1017 GCF_004010195.1 Chiloscyllium plagiosum
GATCCAGACTGGGTGACCCTGGAAACAAGACGGGCAGACGTGGCGGGTTCGGCCGGGTGACTATTGTGTTCACAAGACCCGGGTAAGAGAGGTCTTAAAAGATTTATCCAGGCGACTGGAGTGGGCTGCAGTATTTGCTGCCATTCAGATATATCTGGGGATCCGCGGAACCGGGGAGCTGGTGAGTGGAATAGGCTAATCCAGTCAGCCAGGGTGGATATCCGTTGATACTGTTGCCAGGTGGATTTATCCGGGTGGCTGGCAGTGGTAGTTTGATATATCCCGGGATCTGGGGAACCGGGGTTCCAGTCGACTGTGGTTGATTAGATTTTTTTAGATTAGATTACATTACAGTGTGGAAACAGGCCCTTCAGCCCAACAAGTCCACACCGACCCGCCGAAGCGCAACCCACCCATACCCCTACATTTACCCCTTACATAACAGTACAGGCAATTTAGCATGGCCAATTCACCTGACCTCACATCTTTAGATTGTGGGAGGAAACCGGAGCACCCGGAGGAAACCCACGCAGACACGGGTAGAACGTGCAAACTCCACACAGTTAGTCGCCTGAGGCGGGAATTGAACCCGGGTAGCGGTAGTTGCTGCCAGGTGGAGGTGTCCACGTATCTGTGCGACCGGGGTAGGTAGCGGTAGTTGCTGCCTCTTGGATATATCTGGGTAACCGGCGACTAGGGTTGGTAACGGTAGTTGCTGCCAGGTGGATATACCTGGGAGACAGGCAGTGGTATTTGCTGCCAGGTGGATGTGTCCACGTATCCGGTGCCAGTTGGATATATCCAGGGATCCGGGGAACCGGGGTTCTGGGCGACCGGGTAAAGCGAACCCGATCAACAAGGGTAGGTCGCAGTTGTCACGGTTGCCAGGTGGATATATCCGGGTTATTGCCGCGGGATAAGGGCGCGCGAATTCGACCAGGTAACTCTTGTGCATAGACCAATCTAAGAAAAGGGACCTTTAAATATTGCCTTGGTGGTCGGGGACGTCCGAGAAGT
>NW_025116270.1:0-1017 GCF_004010195.1 Chiloscyllium plagiosum
GAGAGGGTCAGCATTGAGGGAGTGCTGCACTGTTGGAGGGTCAGCGCTGAGGGAGTGCTGCACTGTGGGAGGGTCAACACTGAGGGAGTGATGCACTGTTGGAGGGTCAGCGCTGATGGAGTGCTGCAGTGTCGGAGGATCGGCGCTAAGGGAGTGCTGCACTGTGGGAGGGTCAATGCTGAGGTAGTGCAGCACTGTAGGTGCGTCAGCGCTGAGGGAGTGCTGCACTGTGGGAGGATCAATGCTGAGGTAGTGCAGCACTGTGGAAGGGTCAGCATTGAGGGAGTGTTGCACTATCACAGGGTCAGCGCTGAGGGAGTGCTACACTGTGGGAGGGTCAGCGCTGAGTGAGTGCTACACTGTGGAAGGGTCTGCATTGAGGGAGTGCTGCACTATTGGAGGGTCTGTGCTGAGCGACTGCTGCACTGTCGGAGGGTCAGTGCTAAGGGAGTGCTGCACTGTCAGAGGGTCAGTGCTGAGGGAGTGCTGCACTGTGGGAGGGTCAGTGCTGAGGGAGTGCTGCACTGTGGGAGGGTCAGTGCTGAGGGAGTGCTGCCCTATCAGAGGGTCAGTGCTGAGGGAGTGCTGCCCTATCAGAGGGTCAGAGTTGAGGGAGTGCTGCACTATCGGAGGGTCAGTGCTGAGGGAGTACTGCGCTATTGGAGGGTCAGAGCTGAGGGACAGCTGCACTGTCGGAGGGTCATTGCTAAGGGAGTGCTGCACTGTTGGAGGGTCAGCGCCGAGGGAGTGCTGCACTGTGGTAGGATCAGCGTTGAGGGAGTGCTGCACTGTCGGCGGGTCAGGGCTGAGGGAGTGCTGCACTGTTGGAGGGTCAGCACTGAGGGAGTGCTGCACTGTGGGAGGGTCAGTGTTGAGGGAGTACAGCACTGTCAGAGGGTCAGCGCTGAGTGAGTGCTGCACTGTTGGAGGTTCAATGCTGAAGTAGTGCAGCACTGTGGGAGGGTCAGCATTGAGGGAGTGCTACACTGTGGGAGGGTCAGCGCTGAGGGAGTGCTG
>NW_025116271.1:0-1017 GCF_004010195.1 Chiloscyllium plagiosum
AGCTCTAAGACACTATGTCTTCCGTTAAACTTTCTTCTGTCACCTTAAATTTACCCCCAGTCTTGAAATACACCACCCTAAGGAAAGGACACCTGCCATTCAACATTATCTATACCCCTCATCGTTTTATAAACCTCTATAAGGTTGATAAGATCTCAACCTTCTACACTGCAGTGGAAAAGGTCCCAGTCTATCGAAGATGTTCTCATAACCTAAACACTCCTTTCCCTACAACATCCTGGAAAATCTTTTCCGAACCGTCTCCAGTTTAATGATATCCTCAATGTGACTGGGTGACCAGAACTGCACACAGTACTCCAGGAGAGATCTCACTAATGTCCAACTTAACCTGAAGATAATGTCCCACCTCCTGTAATCAAAGGTCTGAGCAATGAAGGCCAGCAAGTCAAACACCTTCATACCCACCCTGCCCACACATGATGCAAACTTCAAAGAAATATACCAAAACCCCGAGATCTCTCTGTTCTGCTACGCTACCAATGGCCTGACATTGAATTGTATATGTCCTCTCGTTTTTGTCTAACCAAATTGTGATACCTTGCATTTACCGAAACTAAACTCCATCTGCCACTCCTCAGTCCAGTGAGTGATAGTACTGGGGAAGAAAGGCTTGAAAGTAGTCCGCTGTCTTGCATCATTTCGTTGTTTTAAGAAAAGTACAGTCACACTTTCCAGTTAGGAAAGGGTGATTGCCGTTTTTGATCCAGACAGTATGCTCTTTCTTCATCTCTGGTGTTCAGTGATAAGTATCTATTCCAGATCGTTTATAGTGCAGAGTGTGTCTGCAGGATGTCTTTCCCTTATATTGCAGATGTCAGATGATAGCCACTCAAGGTGAAAATCTTAGCCGAATAATTAAAGACCTTCATAGTGTATCTAGAAGGCAGAGCACATAAACTCAACATCCTATATTTGAGGTGAGTACCTTTCATCTGTTAAACAATGTAATTCTTTTAACTGTGGAATTCAGTAAAAGTGAACCAAATTTTAATGAAT
>NW_025116272.1:0-1017 GCF_004010195.1 Chiloscyllium plagiosum
TCGCACTTGCCATGCTTGCAATTGGTCATAAAAGATAAATGAAGTTATTTAAATAAGCACTTGGCTCCATCCCACAATTGTGTGCCAACTGTTTGAAAGACTGAAGATTCTAGATTCAGGACTGCAGCCTGCATTCAGCCGTTTGAGTGAAACTGGTCACACTCCAGATGGGTGACTGCAATAGATGGTGAATTTGTTCTTCAAAACCTTTGTTGCTGGTGATAACGATTAGCGACAGAAAGGGGATATCAAGTTCTTGAATGTATTCATATTCAGAGTTTAGAAACTTCAATAACAAAATGCAAGCAAACTTACAATGAAGTGTCTTTGATGTCCTCTCCTAATACAATATTTTTGAACCAAAATTCTGAAGCCCTAATTCTAATGCAGATAACAGAGAGACAGTAATGCAAAAGCTCTTGCCTGGAGTGGTTTCCCTGCGCTGCTGTGTGATGTTTCCTGAAAAGTACCTTGAAAGTAATTTCCTTTCTATTTTGTGCACTCTGAATGAAACAAAACATTGATCACATATTGTTTTCAAACTTACTTTTTTCATGATAGATTTTGGAGTGTACAGTTTTCCATCGACCCTGTACTATGGACTGTCAGGGGGTCTGCTAATTGTCAGAAAAGTGCTATTCAGTCATTTTAAGCGAACATCTACATCCACAATAAAATCATCATTATTAACCTGAAACATTGAGTAAGTATTTCAAGCCATGGACAGCTAGTTTTGTAAATCTAGTTCAAGGCACAATTACAGTAGATGGTGATTTATTACCCCAAAACCCTCATTGGCTGTTTGCAAGACAAGGTAATGAGGCTGGAGTGTGGGAGCAAAGAAAGGGAGATACGATGCAACCGATTCATTTCCTCAATACTTTATACTTTTTGCAACGTCTCAAAATATCTCAACTAAAGAGCTCCAGAACCAATTTTCCAATGTCTCCAATGAGGAACTTTGGTACTGTCTCGACATACAGAGCTGAATTTTCCACGTCAATTTGCTCTTGCCAA
>NW_025116273.1:0-1017 GCF_004010195.1 Chiloscyllium plagiosum
TAGCTAGATCAATTAAAAAAGCATTGTAATCTGGGAATCACGATGGGATAGCAGAACATTTAGAAAATCTTAATGTCATCAAGTGGAATTTTGCAGACGATAGTAAACTGTATGGTAAGGCACATTTTGAGAGGGATACAAACGTTTTTTTTTCAGACAGATACTGATAGATAAAGTAAATGGGCAAAATCTTGCAAATGGTGTTTATGTGGGAAGATGTCAAGTTGTTCATTTGAAAAGGGAGAAAAAGCAATTTGTGGAAGCAGGTACACAAAGGAAGATGGGGCCTTCGGACATACAAAAAACAGAAAATTAGCAAACAGGAACACGTTGTGATAAGGAAGGCGTGTGGAATTCTGGCCTTCATATTTCAGAGGGTTGGAGTACAACAGTAGGGACATCTTATTGCAAGTTCCATGCAGCTCTGAGAATAGATTTGGAACACTGTGAGCAATTTCGTCCAGTAACAAAGGAAATACATTTTCATCTGGCACAATTCATACGAGGACAATTGGGATGATCAGAGGGATGGAACGACTGTCTTATGGTCATAAATTCAACAGTTTTGGCGTCGACTGTCTGGAGTTTAGAAGAATGAACAGTGATCCAATTGAGACATATCAGATTCTTAAGGATCTTGACAGGGTAAATGCTAAGACAATGTTCCCCTCATGGGAGAGTGCTTTGGCTGTTTCTACTTAAGCAGAAAATGGGATCATTAACAATTGGAACAGAAATTCTCGATCTCATCCTTGTAATCATTAAAATTAGTCATCAATGGCTGACAGTTATTCTGCCTGGAAACCATAGCCTTCCACTCGTTTGTGTATCAAATCTGTCTAACTCAATCTGAAACGCCAACATCCCATTACCTTCAAGGGAACAGAATTGCACTCTCCAACCACTCTCTCGGAGAATAATACATTTCTTACCTCTGTTTGAAAAAGGAACCAGTTAATTCTGATACCGTGTCCCCTCGTCTTCATCACTGTAGTCAAAGGAAAATATCTCTTTTTG
>NW_025116274.1:0-1017 GCF_004010195.1 Chiloscyllium plagiosum
TCCATACCGGGCAACATCCGCATAAACCTTCTCTGCACCCTTTCCTAAACGTCCACGTCGTTTTGGTAATTTGGCGACCAGAACTGTACACAGCATTCTAAATGCGGTTGAACCAAAATCTTGTATAATTTTAGCATGACCTGCCAGCTCTTATACTGAATGCCCGGTCCGGTAAAACCAAGCATGCCATATGCCTTCTTGTCCACTCGATCCACCTGTGCAGCCACCTTCAGGGTACAAAGGACCTGAACTCACAGATCTCTCTGCTCATCAACATTACCCAAGGTTCTTCCGTTTACAGTATACGTGGCTGTAGAATTGGACTTCCCAAAATGCAACACCTCACATTTGCCTGGATTCAACTCCATTTGGCTCTTCTCCGCTCAACTCTCCTGTATATCTATATTCTCCTTCATTCTTTGACAGTCCCCTATGCTTTCTGCTACTCTACCAATCTTCGTTTCATCTGCAAATGTAATGGCGATATTTGGGCTAGCAACCCTTGGAGACTGGAGCATGGCAGCTGCTCGTAATTAGATTCGATGAATAAAATCTGGAATATAAACCCGCTCAGAGGAAGAATGACCAAAGTTTTACTTTCCTGAAAACCCATTCATTCATGTCCCTTCAAGAGGGAATTCTGCCGTCCTTAACGAGACCTGCCAACATATAACTCCGGACCCACAATAGTACAGTTCACCCATAAATTCCCTCTGACTCAGTTCAAGGAAAGTTAATTATGAACAACAGATGCTGTTCAGACTATGATGGCTACACTCCGGGGGAGAACAGGGAAGGATAAAAAAGATATATGGATGATGGGAAAAATTGGGAATCTTCTCAGCGTGGATTCAAATTCAACTGGTTATCCAAACTAAATAGAAAAAAATGATACCCACGCCGCCATGAAGTCAGGTCCATGGTGGCGGGGTCTGTAGGAAGTGAATCAATTACCAGCTGACAGGTAAACTCACTTGCTCAGTCACAATAGAACATAGAACATAGAACAATACAGCA
>NW_025116275.1:0-1017 GCF_004010195.1 Chiloscyllium plagiosum
TGGGATTACGTGGTGTATTGATTCCAGGTCAGTGCTGATAGCTACTGGGAACACGTGGTGTATTGACTATAGGTCAGTGCTGATAGCTACTGGGAATACGTGGTGCATTGACTATAGGTCAGTTCTGATAGCTACTGGGAGTACGTGGTGTATTGACTATAGGTCAGTGCTGATAGCTACTGGGAATACGTGGTGCATTGACTATAGGTCAGTGCTGATAGCTACTGGGAGTACGTGGTGTATTGTCGATAGGTCGTGCTGATAGCTACTGGGAATACGTGGTGTATTGACTAGAGGTCAGTGCGGATAGCTACTGGGAATACATGGTGTATTGACCATAGGTCGGTGCTGATAGCTACTGGGAATACGTGGTGTATAGACTGTACGTCGGTGCTGATAGCTACAAGGAATACGTGGTGTATTGACTATAGGTCAGTGCTGATAGCTACTGGGAATACGTGGTGCATTGAGTATAGATCAATGCTGATAGCTACTGGGAATATGTGGTGTATTTATTCCAGGTCAGTGCTGATAGCTACTGGGAACACGTGGTGTATTGACTGTAGGTCAGTCCTGATAGCTACTGGGAATACATGGTGTATTCACTACAGGTCGGTGCTGATAACTACTGGGAATATATTGACTATAGGTCAGTGCTGATACCTACTGGGAATACATGGTGCATTGACTATAGGTCAGTGCTGATAGCTACAGGGTATACGTGGTGTATTGACGTTAGGTCGGTGCTGATAGCTACTGGGAATACGTGGTGTATTGACTATACGTCAGTGCTGATAGCTACTGGAAATACGTGGTGTACTGACTGCAGGTCAGTGCTGATAGCTACTGGGAACACGTGGTGTATTGACTATAGCTCAGTGCTGATAGCTACTGGGAATATGTGGTGTGTTGACTATAGCTCAGTGCTGATAGCTACTGGGAATACGTGGTGTGTTGACTATAGCTCAGTGCTGATAGCTACTTGGAACACGTGGTGTATTGACTATAGCTCAGTGC
>NW_025116276.1:0-1017 GCF_004010195.1 Chiloscyllium plagiosum
GGAGGATACTGAGAGGGAGGATACTGAGATGGAGAAACTGAGAGGAAGGAAACTGAGTGAGAGGAATTGAGAGGGAGGATACTGAGAGGGAGGATACAGGGAGGGAGGATGCTGACAGGGAGGATACTGAGAGGGAGGATATTGAGAGGGAGGAAAAGTTTAGGGAGGAAACAGAGAGGAAGGAAACTGAGAGGGAGGATACTGAGAGGAAAGATTCTGAGAGGGAGGATACTGACAGGGAGGATACTGAGTGGGAGGATACTGAGAGGGAGGATACTGTGATGGAGGAAACTGAGAGGGAGGATACTGAGAGGAAACTGAGAGGGAGGATACTGAGAGGGAGGATACCAAGTGGGAGGAAGCTGAGAGGGAGCAAACCGAGAGGGAGGGTCATGAGAGAGAGGAAACTGAGAGGGAGGAAACGGAAAGGGATGATACTGAAAGGAAACTGAGAGGGAGGATACTGAGAGGGAGGATACTAAGAGGGAGGAAGCTGAGAGGGAGGAAACTGAGAGGGAGGGTCATGAGAGAGAGGAAACTGTGAGGGAGGATACTGAGAGGGAGGACGCTGAGGGGGAGGAAACTGAGAGGGAGGATACTGAAAGGGAGGAAACGGAGAGGGAAGATACTGAGAGAGAGGATACTGAGAAGAAGGAAACTGAAAGGGAGGATACTGAGAGGGAGGATTATTGGAGGGAGGATACTGAGAGGGAGGAAACTGAGAGGGAGGAAACTGAGAGAGAGGATACTGAGAGGGAGGATACTGAGAGGGAGGATACTGAAAGGGAGAGGACGCTGAGGGGGAGGATTATTGGAGGGAGGATAATGAGAGAGAGGAAACTGAGAGGGAGGAAACTGATAGAGAGGATACTGAGAGGGAGGATACTGAGAGGGAGGATACTGAAAGGGAGGAAACTGAGAGGGAGGATACTGAGAGGGAGGATACTGAAACGGAGGATACTAGGAGGGAGGACACTGGGAGGAAGGAAACTGAGAGGGAGGATACTGAAAGGGAGG
>NW_025116277.1:0-1017 GCF_004010195.1 Chiloscyllium plagiosum
TTGGATGGAGTGGCTATTTCGGAACAGAGAGTGATGGAGTGACTAGTGAGGAACAGAGAGAGATGGAGTGATGGGTTAGGCACAGAGAGGGTTCATTGAGTAGTTAGGAACAGAGAGGGATGGAGTGGTGAGTCAGAAACAGAGTGTGATGGAGTGTGTGTTCGAAACACGGTGGGATGGAATGGCTAGCTAATTACAGAGAGGGAAGGAGTGGCTATTTAGGAACAGATTGGAATGGAGTGTCTATTTAGTAACACAGAGGGATGGAGCGACTAGTTAGGAAAACAGAGGGATGGAGTGGCTATTTAGTAACACAGAGGGATGGTGTGACTCGTTAATAACAGAGTGGGATGGAGTGGTGAGTTTGGAACAGAGTGGGATGGAGTGTGTGTTAGAAACACAGTGGGATGGAGTGGCTAATTAGGGACAGAGAGCGATGGACTGACTAGTTAGTAACAGGGAGGGATGGAGTGGCTATTTTGGAACAGAGAGGGATGGAGTGACTAGTTAGGGGCAGTGTGGGATGGAATGGCTAGTTAGGAACAGAGAGAGATGGAGTGGCTGGATAGGAACAGAGAGGAATGGAGTGGCTAGTTAGGAACAGAGTGGGATGGAGTGACTAGCTAGGAACAGAGAGAGATGGAGTGGCTAGTTAGGAATAGAGTGCGATGGGGTGGCGAGTTAGGAATAGAGTGGGATGGAGTGACGAGTTTGGAACAGAGTTGGATGGAGTGGCTATTTCGGAACAGAGAGGGATGGAGTGACTAGTTAGGAACAGAGAGAGATGGAGTGATGGGTTAGGCACAGAGAGGGTTCAGTGAGTAGTTAGGAACAGAGAGGGATGGAGTGGTGAGTCAGAAACAGAGTGTGATGGAGTGTGTGTTCGAAACACAGTGGGATGGAGTGGCTAGCTAGTTACAGAGAGGGATGGAGTGACTAGTTAGGGGCAGTGTGGGATGGAATGGCTAGTTAGGAACACAGAGGGATGGAGTGGTTATTTAGGAAGAGAGTGGAATG
>NW_025116278.1:0-1017 GCF_004010195.1 Chiloscyllium plagiosum
ACGCAGCAGAAAGAGAAGGGACAGTCCTGGACCACCATTTAAGGAATGAATGTGGGCACCTGAAAGGGCTATCAATGTGGGAGCATTTTAGTGACAGTGATCGGAACTCAGTGAGATTGAGAGTAGGGATGGAAATGGAGAACCATGGAGCAAGTATAAAAGTTTTCATTTGGGAACAACCCATTTTACCAAACTGTGTGGTAATTTGGTAAAAGAGTACTGGAACCGACTTGATGGGAGATCAGTGACAGGGCAGTGGGAGGCCTCCAAGGATGAGACCGAGACAGAGATCATTCAGAATCTGTTCCCAAACGAGTAAGAGTGGCATTCCCAAAGAGAGAGTCTCAGCAAAGATGTGAAACTATCGATATGATGTGGAGGCTCTGGTGTCCGACTGGGGTGGACATGTTCAGGAGTCACATTACACCAGGTTACAGTCCAACAGATTAATTTAAAATCACGAGCTTTTGAAACGCTGCTCCTTCTTCAGGTGAAGCGACTTCAGTGCTGAAGGAACAGTGCTCTGAAAGGTTGTGATTTGAAATAAGCCTGTTGGACTATAACCTGGTGTCGTGTGACTTCTGACCTCAAATGACGTCCAGTTCGAGAATAGTGAGAGAACTGTGTGCAGTTCTGGTCACCACATTGCAGGAAGGATGTGATCCCCCTAGAGATGGGGACAGTGGCGGATTTTGTCAGGAATGAGGAGTATTAGCTTTGAGGAATGATTGGTTTGGCTAGGACTGGTTTCTTTGGAACACAGGAGGCTGAGGGGAGATTTGATCGAGGTGTGTAAAATGATGAGGGGTCTGGATCGAGTGGGTAGGAAGGACTGATTTCCATCAGCACAGAGGGCAATAACCATGGGGAGAGATTGAAATGAATTGGGGGCAGGGTTAGAGGGGAGTTGAGGAGTAATTGTTTTCACCCTGTGGCTGGTGGGATCAGGACCTCACGAGCTGAAAGGGTGAGTGCGGCAGAAACCCTCATCACATTGAAAAACACTTGGATATTCAC
>NW_025116279.1:0-1017 GCF_004010195.1 Chiloscyllium plagiosum
TCCCCTTCTCTGCAACTACTATGATCCATAGAACCCTAATCTGTCCAATCTCCTCTAATCCATACAAGAATCAACGTTACTAACCCCCTCCTGCCCTCACAGATCGCAGTACCTCCATAAACTCCAGCCACTATAGTGTTCATTATGTCTCCAACTTCCTCCAGCACTGACATCCCTGCCCATCTCTTTTCTTTGCTCCAGTCCCTACAAGGTTCCCTGTTGTGTAACCTACTCCAATGCCTAATCAGCTGTGTAACATTCTCTAGTCCCGGTAGTGCTCCCGATTCTGTAACCACCCTGACACAGCTCATTGTCTCTGCACCCTCCAGAATGTAAACCCATCCTGATCTGTGGAAACACCTCCAGCCCTCCCTCTCTCTGCAATGTCTACCAGAGGTTAAAACTGAAATAACTCAACAGAGGCTAGTACTCCGTCACCAAATCACCTTTTGTTTCTACATGCACGATACATGGCAGTGACCTATGTTAGCTCAGAGCCGGCTCCTATAGTGAACAGAGTCCCTGATGCCTCTGTCAGCCAGGATTCCCTGATTAGGCCAGGTTTACAGTCCCAATCAAGGAACATGTATTAATGAGGTTTACCTGACTGACCCCATTCCAATCATTATAAAAACGCTCCACCTACCGCTAATGTTCATTAACACCTACAAATCTCCTCGTCCCTGAAAGCTCCTCCAGTTTCGCCAACGCTGTCTCTGTAAAATTCTCCAAGGAAAGTCCTGTCCTTTTCAGTAGAGCCTCCTGTTATCAATCTCCTGCAGGACCAGTACAAGCTTTTTTTCTGTTTTCTGTTAACTCTCGATCTCAACGTCCTCCACCCAGAACGTCTCTTACTCATCTCTCACCACTTTCCAAAAACTCGATCGCCGTTTGTGTGTAATCTTCTCCATAAGGAGGAAGCGGGGTTTGAAGTAGGGAGCTTCATAGGGCATGGAAACTTTTACACAAATAGGAATGTTTGTCGAAGCCAGTGGGTTTACAGAATTGGGAAGGATC
>NW_025116280.1:0-1017 GCF_004010195.1 Chiloscyllium plagiosum
TTCATAATCGACGACGCTTCCAGATCCCCAAACACCCTTTGCATTGCGTCCTGAGTCTCTTTACGCCCTTTTGACAAATACATGTCGCCTACTAAGTTGAAATTCCTACATAATATCACATCGTACTGGTGTTGTTGTCAGTCAGATATGCAATGGATCGGGCCCTGATGAAAGTATTATTGCCAATCTTTGAATGTTCTTGCTGAGATTGAGTGAGCAGGTAAATTTATTGGATCTCCAAAAATGACAATTGTGGTGGTGTGGAAGTAGCATCACTGGAATGTTTTCCTTTATCTCATGGGGCATTAGGTGAAAGAGTTGGCAGGCCATGTTACGTTTGTTTAAGAATTTGGTTCAGCCATGTTTGAAATACTGTATACCGTTCTGGTCGCCAGATTGACAAAAACATGTGGATACTTTGAAGTGGCTGCACAGGAGCTGGTATGGAGGGCGTCATGAAGGGAGCTTGAGTAGCTTATGATTATTTTCATTATAAAGACGGAGGTTGACAATAGTTACAAAACCATGAGACGTATATTCAGGGTAAAAAGCAATAAGGCTTTTCCCCAGAGTGGGAGATTCAATTACTGGGAGTCACGAGTTTAACGTGACAAGGGAAATGATTAAGTGAGATATGTTGTGGAACCTTCTTTACCGAGAAGTTGTGGAAGCGTGGATCACATTGCCAGCGGAAGTGGTCGGGGTGGGAACGATAGCGTCATTTTGTATTATGCAGACATAAACATGAATGGGCAGGGTGCAGAGGGATAAAGATTTTTTTTTTAAAAGCCGACAGGTATAAATAAAGGATCTCGAATAGCACAGGCTGACAGAGCCGAAGGGACTGTTGCTATGTTGTACTTTCTTTGCTCTGATTTTTTTTCTTTGAATGTCAATTTACCATAAATCCATCCAACGGGTAGACACAACAGAAATGGAAGCATAGCGATAGACAACAGGTTTGTGGTTTCACTGTTAGATGTAAATATGGAATCCTTGCCTCATGACCTCTTGGAA
>NW_025116281.1:0-1017 GCF_004010195.1 Chiloscyllium plagiosum
TGGAAATTCTACGGAATTAAATCTACAACAATTGAATATACAACAATCCAGTCTTCGCACTTATTAATCTGGAGAAAGTGAGGACGACAGATGCTTGAGATCTGCTTTGAGGAGTGTGGCGCTAGAAAAGCACAGCCAGTCAGACAGCATTCGAGAAGCAGGAGAATCGACGTTTCTGGCATAAGCTCTTCATCATGAATGAGCTGATTAGTTTGTTCCATCCTTGTCATATTTCCACTATAACAAGCACGTGGTTTGTTCTGATAGGGTGACTGCGAGGCTTGACAGAAAACCATGACAGGGGTGGTATACACATAATATAAGGGGCATCAAACAGGAACATTTTGTAGCGGGTTGACGGATTATGTTTTGGTAAAATAGGAATTTCACGAATCAGAACAAGTTGCTCAGAGATCTTGATGTATATGAATTGAGTATCAATCAAGATGTGTCATCAGATTACACAATTGATCTCTCATACTTCCGTGTGAGAAGAATTCCCTTACATCAAGACTGTGAACTAAACACCAAGAAAGAACTTTATGATACATCAGGAAGGAAAACATTTGAATGTCGTGATGAAATTTAATGCTACTCCTGCTGTAGGAAGGATATCATGAAAATAGAGGGTTTAGAAAAGGTTTATCAGGATTCTACCAGTTATGGAATTTTTTAGTTGTAACGAAGGTCTTTAAGCTCGAACTTTTATTTTTCACTGGAAATTGAGAGATGACATTATTGATAGAATAATGAGGGGTACGGGTAAATTAATGCAAGATGTCTTTTCCACAGAGTGGGGGACTTTTAGACTAGGCAGCATGTTCTTTTGATGGAAAGACAAACATTTTGAAAAGAAGACATGAGACTTTTTTTAATAGAGACGTTCGTTTGCCTGTGGAATGAAGTAGTGGAAGATGTGGGCACTGTTACAACAATGAGAAGGCGCTCAGGCAACGCATGATCAGGAAGTCTTTGGAGGGATATGGGCTAGCAGCGGACAGGTGGGACTAGGTTCGT
>NW_025116282.1:0-1017 GCF_004010195.1 Chiloscyllium plagiosum
TGCCCGAATATTAACTCAAAGGGAGTAAACTAAACAGATTCGATCGGGCATCTCTAATGGCAAACATTTTAATGGAACACCTTCATCCCAAGCATTTGGCCAATCCTGATAGTATAATGTTAACATGGTCTTCAGTGTCTGATCCTAACTTTCCAAGGCTCCCTGGGATTCGGGATGGGACGCACCTGATTTGAAGTGCTGAATATCTAGGTTATCCATGATTTGCTTAAACATCCGATTGGTAAAATGACTCCCTTGGACTGATGGAAGCTCTCTGGTTAGCCCGTACTGAGGAAAGAAAGCTACCAACCCCTCCACCTCCCTTTTTGCCTGAACACTCCGTAATGGAATTGCCTCTGGTAATCTAACAGACACATCCATTATGGTCAGCAAATATTTGTTTTCACTTTTAGTTTAGAAAAGGGCCTACACAACTACTCATAACACACCTGAAAGGTCCGTCAAGTGCAATAATTGGCAAAAAAGGTTCTGGTTTTAGTCCTGCCTGTAGCTTACCTACAATTCGGCATGTATGACACACATAGCAAAAAAAACATCCTGTGCAATACAGGGCAGTAGAAATAATTTTGTACCTTAGCCTTAATCTTCCAGGTGATCCCTGCAGGTATACCGAGATGATCTCCTGCAGGTAGTTCACGTGATACCCATAACACTTCATGTGCTACCACCAACACAATCTGGTTACCTTTGGTCCATTTCCCCTCTGCACTAACATGCTATGGTCTCCATTTTCATTTAGGATTTTATCTTTAAGTTGCTAACGCTCGACAATATATTCTGATTCCTTTTCTGAGAATGCATGAATTTATGTAAATTTCAGGACTAAACACCTCTGCCTGACCTTCTACCTGTTCCGGGTTTTCCTGCACTATTACATGAAACAGCGGGTCAGCTTATAAAACTCACGCTCCTTTGTCTTTCTCTTTCCCTTTTGCTTCTTGCTGTAACCTATGACAGTGAGACCATGTAGTTACGCAGTCTGGAAAATTTCCTGGT
>NW_025116283.1:0-1017 GCF_004010195.1 Chiloscyllium plagiosum
GGCACACCCCTTTAAATTTATAACGGAAGCCTTCTAAAAAATTGATGGCTTTTGGTGCCCGTCATATAATTATAGGGGGAGACTTTAATTGTATTATGGATCCGGAAAGAGATAGGATTCCCAAGAGTACTGCAGGAGTATCTAGACAATTGATGGATCTGAACAGAGAATTAGGATTAGTAGATGTATGGAGAGGTCTTCATCCACAGGGCAGAGATTTTTCTTTCTACTCTAATCCACATAAATGTCATACCAGAATTGATATGTTTTTTGCCCCCTCGATTTTTTTAAATTCCATATCCTCCTGTAAAATAGGTGGTATAGCAATTTCCGACCACGCTGCTGTATATATGGAAACTAAGGCAAGGAACAATGGGACATCCCCTCGGCATTGGCATATGGACCCCTTCCTAATGAAAGATAGTAAATTTGTAAAGTACTTTTCTCAAGAATTTAAAACTTTTTTTAGAAATTAATTCAGGTACAGCTAGCAACCCATCAATGAAGTGGGAGACCATCAAAGCTTATACGCAAGGTTTGATCATCTCCTACTCAGCGACCCAGAAGAAATTGAAGGGAGAACAACAGCGTCTGCTTGAAGCTCGCTTAAAAGCAGCTGAAACAGCATTCTATTATTAAATTAAAAAAACCTTCTATTATTAAATTGCAAAGGATTACAGCTCTTGTGACAGCTCTAAACACTACGCTTACTCAAACGGCTAAGAGGGAAATATTATTTGCAAAACAAAGGTTATATGAATATGGCGACAAACCGGGTAGATACTTAGCATTTCTTGCAAAGAAAAAAAGGCCCCTCAGACTATTATGTCTATCAAGGAAAGGACGGGTATTTTGACTCATTATCATAAAAAGATTAATGCGATCTTTAGAGAATTTTATTCTGAGTTATATAAAATCGCAGGATTGTGAAGATAGGACGAGGAGGATGCAGTCATTTTTAAAAAATTTGACCTTTCCAGGCAGAACTCCGGAACAAGTATCGGTCCTAAATGCTCC
>NW_025116284.1:0-1017 GCF_004010195.1 Chiloscyllium plagiosum
CTGTGCACAGTTCCAGTCTCCGTCTCCCTCAGTCAGACCCACACTCAGAGCACTGTGAACAGTTCCAGTCTCCGTATCCCTCAGTTAGACCGACACTCGGAGCACTGTGCACAGTTCCAGTCTCCGTACCCCTCAGTTAGACACACACTCTGAGCTCTGTGCACAGTTCCAGTCACCGTATCCCTCAGTTAGACCCACACTCGGAGCACTGTGCACAGTTCCAATCTCCGTATCCCTCAGTCAGACCCACACTCGGAGCACTGTGCACAGTTCCAGTCTCCGTATCCCTCAGTCAGACCCACACTCGGAGCACTGTGCACAGTTCCAGTCTCCGTATCCCTCAGTCAGACCCACACTCGGAGCACTGCGCACAGTTCCAGTCACCGTATCCCTCAGTCAGACCCACGCTCGGAGCACTGTGCACAGTTCCAGTGTCCGTATCCCTCAGTCAGACCCAAACTCGGAGCACAGTGCACAGTTCCAGTCTCCGTACCCCTCAGTTAGACCCACACTCGGAGCACAGTGCACAGTTCCAATCTCCGTATCCCTCAGTCAGACCCACACTCGGAGCACTGTGCACAGTTCCAGTCTCCGTATCCCTCAGTCAGACCCACACTCAGAGCACTGTGCACAGTTCCATTCACCGTATCCCTCAGTCAGACCCACGCTCGGAGCACTGTGCACAGTTCCAGTCTCCGTATCCCTGAGTTAGACCCACACTCGGAGCACTGTGCACCGTTCCAGTCTCTGTATCCCTCAGTTAGACCCACACTCGGAGCACTGTGCACAGTTCCAGTCTCTGTATCCCTCAGTCAGACCCACACTCGGAGCACTGTGCACAATTCCAGTCTCTCTGTCCCTCAGATAGACCCATACTCGGAGTGCTGTGCACAGTTCCAGTCTCCGTATCCCTCAGTCAGACCCACACTCAGAGCACTGTGCACAGGTCCAGTCTCCGTATCCCTCAGTCAGACCTAAACTCGAAGCACTGTGCACAGTTCCAGTCTCCGTACCCCT
>NW_025116285.1:0-1017 GCF_004010195.1 Chiloscyllium plagiosum
ACTATTCTCTGGATGGACGAGTTTCCAAACTAATAGCCCCCAACCACCAATGAACAAAGTGCAGTCTGAATAATTGAGATAAATATTGACTTTCAGAAAGAAAATGACCCTGGCCTTCTTTGAGATTCTCCAAATGAGCAACTGAAATTCAATCTAAGACCTGTAGGAATTCCAGAGTCTGCATTATACATCATTGTACATATAGAAACTGGGATTTAGTTTGTCAGTGTAAATCTCATTACTCATTTGTCAGATTGATGACTAAAAGCAGCTCTTATCATCCATACAGTCATCCAACAGCCAGTTCTGTACAACCCCTTACCTTCTCATACCAGCCAGCCAAGGGTGTGTTGTTGAACAATTCTTCAGGACTCAAGGGCAAGATGATGACATTCTTCAATGAAGAAAGCAGAGGGATGCCTTTGTACTCAGGTTCCTGATACTCAGATACGTTCCCAGCGAATGCTTTCATGAAGTAATAAACTGGTTTGTTTGGGTTTCGTCTAGCTGCTGATTCGATGCTGCACATGGCCAATGGGGAAGGGTTTAGTTCAGTGGAGGTCTGTAAAAACATAATTCCAGGCTCTGTGCGTGGCTGTGGGTGTTTCACAATCACTGTGTTCTCAGCAGTAACCTGACCAGACCATTGGCCAATGGAGGTTATTTTGGCCGAATAGTTTGTCAGAATGATTGTAAAATCATTTACTCTTAAAAAAATGTTATCAATTGAGGGGCTTGTAAAAAGAAAGATGATACATATTAGTGTTAGGAAAAATAAGATGAGGGCCTGACACCTTTTCATCACTGGAGATAGTTTTTCAATATTCCTGTAAAAAGAAAGGATGACTCAGGAGTAAAATAGTCCAGTTGTGATGTTATACAGTCATACCTTTGAGAAACATTAGTTATGAATTAGGAGAAAATGAGGACTGCAGATGCTGGAGAACAGAGTTAAAGAGCGTGGTGCTGGAAAAGCACAGCTATTCAGGCACCATCCGAGGAGCAGGAGAATCGACG
>NW_025116286.1:0-1017 GCF_004010195.1 Chiloscyllium plagiosum
GTTCCTCGTTTGTGATGTGGCCTGGGTGTGATGCTCCCCGGGTGTGATGTGCCCTGGATGTGATGTTCCCCGGGTGTGATGTGCCCTGGGTGTGATGTTCCCCAGGTGTGATGTTACCCAGGTGTGATGTTCCCCAGGTGTGATATTGCCCAGTTGTGACGGTCCCCAGGTGTGATGATCCCCAGGTGTAATGGTCCCCGGGTGTGATGTTCCCCAGGTGTGATGTTCCCCGGGTGTGATGTTCCCCGGGTGTAATGTTCCCCAAGTGTAATCTTCCCGAGGTGTGTAGATCCCCAGGTGTGATGTTCCCCGGGTGTGATGTTCCCCAGGTGTGATGTTCCCCAAGTGTTAGGTTCCCTGGTTGTGATGTTCCCTGTGTGTGATGTTTCCCAGATGTGAGGTTCCCCAGGTGTGATGTTCCCCAGGTGTGATATTCCTTCGGTGTGATGTACCCTGGGTGTGATGTTCCCTGGGTGTGATGTTCCCTGAGTGTGATGTTCCCCGGGTGTGATGTTCCCCAAGTGTAATGTTCCCTTGGTGTGATGTTCCCCAGGTGTGATGTTCCCCGGATGTAATGTTCCCTAGGTGTGATGTTATCCAGATGTGATGTTCCCTGGGTGTGATGTTCCCAAGTGTGATGTTCCCTGGGTTTGATTTTCCCTGGGTGTGATGTTCCCCGGGCGTGATGTGCCCTGGGTGTGATGTTCCCCGGGTGTGATGTGCCCTGGGTGTGATGTTCCCCAGGTGTGATGTTACCCAGGTGTGATGTTCCCCAGGTGTGATATTGCCCAGTTGTGACGATCCCCAGGTGTAATGGTCCCCGGGTGTGATGTTCCCCAGGTGTGATGTTCCCCAGGTGTAATGTTCCCTGGGTGTGATGTTCCCCAGGTGTGATGTTCCCCAGGTGTGAGGTTCCCTTTGTGTGATGTTCCCCAGGTGTGATGTTCCCCAGATGTGATGTTGCCCGGGTGTGATGTTCCCCAAGTGTGATGTTCCCCAGGTGTGATGTTCCCCAGA
>NW_025116287.1:0-1017 GCF_004010195.1 Chiloscyllium plagiosum
AGGGATTTACTCTGTCATCCAGCTTCATGTAACATTGTGATAATCACCTCAATGGCGGAGTACCTACCCAGCATTCCCCGCGGTGGTGAATACCCTCTATACTCACTACAGGCGAGGGCGTTGCAGCCGCAGTGCCGGGTTTGTCTCCGTGGGAAATGGGAAGAGACGCGCTTTCCCAGACGGTAAGGCTGCAGGAGCTGGACAGAGGGATTCAGACCGAGAATAAACCCTTCCAGCGAGAAGCGAGCACCTTGAAAAATAACTTGTGGGTAAATGGTTTGCAGTTCCGAGGTGAACAGCCGCCATCTTGGCCGGGAATGTGGACGCATGCGCAGAGGGATGTGTGACGTCACGGGGCGGGGCCTGAGGATAATTCATGCAGATGCTGAATACCTGAGACAAGAATCATAGAGATGTACAGCCTGGATACAGAGCCTTCGGTCCAACCCGCCACTGAGGTGATTATCACTGAAGGTTAATTCTGTTCATTAATAATTTTCTCTTTCCTGTATTCCAATCTTCTGCTATCCAAATAATCTTTGGAAGAACAACATTGGCGGTTAGAAAAATATCTTAAACTTGGATGCATCTAACAAATATCTCAAGTCATCTCTGCAACATAACCTTGTCATTGAAATACTAGATCTCTCAAATCATTTTGTAAATTCCTGTCCTGAACTGATGGTGGTAGATTTTGGAAACTCCTTTAACAGGTGGATGTTTAACACTCAAGCCAAGAGATACATTTGTTTATTCTGAATGTCTCTCAAAAGGTTTCTTTTGTCATCTCATTTTACAAAATAGTGGAAGGACTGAAAACTGAAGTGTTTCTCTGATGCCAGTTCTGTGTTAACTTCTCAGCTTCAAGCTCCAGCCAGAGAGTTTACATTGAAGTACAATGACACTGATTCAGAGGTGAATATTTTTGAGCATTCATCTATCATTCAGTAGTTAACGTGCTTTGCTGAGATTCATTGGTTAGGTCCTGGTGTGATCTCTTTACTGTGGATCTGAATC
>NW_025116288.1:0-1017 GCF_004010195.1 Chiloscyllium plagiosum
AAATCTCTGTCAGTGACAGGAATTGAATCTCAGCCAGTGACAGCAATTAAATCTCAGTCAGTGACAGGAATTGAATCTCAGTCTGTGACAGGCATTGAATCTTAGTCAGTGACAGGGATTCAATCTCAGTCAGTGACAGGCATTGAATCTCAATCAATGACAGGGATTGAACCTCAGTCAGTGACAGGGATTGAACCTCAGTCAGTGACAGGAATTGAATCTCATTCAGTATCAGGGATTGAATCTCAGTCAGTGACAGGGATTGAAACTCAGTCAGTGACAGGAGTTTAAACTCTGTCAGTGACAGGAATTGAATTTCAGTCAGTGGCAGGCATTGAATCTCAGTCTGTGACAGGCATTGATTCTCAGTCTGTGACAGGAATTGAACCTCTGTGAGTGACAGGGATTGAACCTCAGTCAGTGACAGGGATTGAATATCAGTCAGTGACAGAGATTGAATTCAATCAGTGTCAGGGATTGAATCTCAGTCAGTGACAGGGATTGAATATCAGTCATTGACCGGGATGGAGATTCAGTCAGGGAGAGGGATTGAATCTCAGTCAGTGACAGGGATTGAATCTCAATTAGGAACAGAGATTGATTCTCATTCAGTATAAGGGATTGAATCTCTGTCAGTGACAGGGTTTGAATCTCAGTCAGTGACAGGAATTCAAACTCTGTCAGTGACAGGAATTGAATCTCAGTCAGTGACAGGGAGTAAATCTCAGTCAGTGACAGAGATTGAATCTCAGTCAGTGACAGGCATTGAATCTCAATCAATGACAGGCATTGAACCTCAGTCAGTGACAGTGATTGAATCTCAGTCAGTGACACAATTTAAACTCTATCAGTGACAAGGATTGATCCTCAGTCAGTGACAGGCATTGAAAGTCAGTCAGTGACTGGGATTGAATCTTAGTCAGTAACAGGCATTGAATCTCAGACAGTGACAGGGATTGAACCTCTGTGAGTGACAAGGTCTGGACCTCAGTCCGTGACAGGAATTGATTCTCTGTC
>NW_025116289.1:0-1017 GCF_004010195.1 Chiloscyllium plagiosum
CTGAGAACTCTAAAACCATGCCACTTGATTTGACGAGTACATCGATATGCGACATGCCATTTGGACACTCGGTAAGTCGATGCAAAGGAAAGCAGCTCGAGGTGACATTGAACAATAGCAAAAGATGGTTTCGATCCATTGACCTCTGGGTTATGGGCCCAGCACGCTCCCGCTGCTCCACTCTGCTGCCGCACGCGGCGCACCTTCCACAGAACACTTCAGGTTTCCGTCTGGCACGCGGCAGGCACCTTCGAGCCTGATGTCAAAGACCTCCACTGCTGTCGTGTAATATGCTGTTTCGCAGACGTATGGAGGCTGTGTAAATATAAACTTATTTCTAAATTCCCACCTTCTGTTGGTCGAACTGTGATTTCACACTGAATCACAACATGTGTCACAGCGCAGACGGAGGCCATGCGGCCCACCTTGGCTCTGCTGGTTCTACACTTAAGTAAACGTGTGTCTCTATTCGTTTCATTCTCTCGCCTTCTCAGCGTAAATGTGCACATCTGAACGTGACCACCGAATTCCCTTTTGTGTCCATTGAATCTTCCTCTTTGTCAGTGTCAGACAGGGACTTACTGACCCTAACCACTCCCTGTACGAAAACGTTCTTCCTAATTTCATTTTACTTCTTTTCATTGTGACTTTAAAATTCTGCCGAATTTTTGAGGTAGAGGTCAACAGCCAAAGATAATCACCGTCACTGGTTCCCTTCCATCGACCCAACTTTGTGAAACAGTATCTTTCACTGGCAAATAAAACACCTTTGTCCTCAGGTGCCTGCTTCATTTCGACCACGACTTCACGCCCCTCACTGTTCTAGTCTCATTTCCAAACACTTGGCTCATAGCCTCAAAAGTAGCTCTGTGGGTATCTGCTTGTTCCACCCTGACAGGCAGTGGGTTGCAGATTCCCGACCAGTCCCAATGTGATTAAAATATTTCAACCCCTCCACTGGTTTGCATCTTTAAAAAAAGCCGCGGAGCAATCTCCCTTTCTTTTTGATGACAGTTC
>NW_025116290.1:0-1017 GCF_004010195.1 Chiloscyllium plagiosum
TCTGTATGGTTTGGGTTTCTTTGGGTTGGTGTTCTCATTCTCAGTGGTGATGTTATTTCCTGTGGTGAAGTCATTTCCTGATTCTTTTCTCGGGGTGGTACATGGGGTCTAACTCGATGTGTTTCAGCTCAGTGAAACTTTTAAGTCAGCGAGCAAACCTCATCTCCCCTATCTGAACCTGGAATGACAATGTGAATTACATTTGGCAGTTACAATTCTCTGTGAACATATCTTTGTCATTTTCCCCAGAAAACCCACGTTGTCTTAGGCACATTTTCCTCTCAGCTTATTGACTGTTAAATTTTGTTCAATATTTTACTGATATTGGAATGAGTGAACAGGAGTTATAGGAGTGGATGTTTCAATTTATGGACAGAGAAGTATGTTTTTGTTCAGGCAATCCTCTGGCATTACTCTCATACCCAAGGCATATTGAATAACTGAACACAATTTCCATCTCCAATATTTCTTCCCTCCATCATCGTCACATATTTAATCCAGAAGTGTAGGTTTTAAATGTCATTTTTAATTTAAGTTAAAGTGTTTTGCATTGAAAGTGCGTTGGTGGAGCTCTTTGTTCAGCCCCAGTGAGTAATAACAATCTCTGTCGATCTTAAATGTGTCATTGGTGGGTATTTCCCCTTCTATGAATAATGCACTCCTTCTAATGTGATATCCTTCAGTATGAGAGGGAGTATCTCCGACGGCGCGAACAGAGATCAGAAGCTTCAGAGAGAGGCGGGAGGTGAGATCCGAAACTGAGATCATTTTTCTGGAATGTTTCAACATTGGATCAGAATCTGAGAATATTTAACTGGAGTGCGACTGCAATGGTCAGGAGATTTTTATTTTCCCGCGCTTCTTTACTGGAGTACTAAGCCTTGGCTATGGTTAGCAATGCGGATCGAAGATGTCCTTTGGATTCTTCAATGTGTTTACTATTCCATCCTTGCGACAGTTGATGAAGCTGGTAAGTCATCCAACCTGACTATTAAGCCAGTTTCAAAGGAATTGCTG
>NW_025116291.1:0-1017 GCF_004010195.1 Chiloscyllium plagiosum
GGCATTTTACACTTATGTGAGGAATAAGAGAATAAGAGAATAGTCAAATAAAGAGTGGGGCCGATCAGGGATAGCATAGGGAATTTGTGTGTGGAGTCTGAGGAGGTAGGGGATGCCCTAAATGAGTTTTTTTTTGCTTCTGTTTTTACGAAAGCAACGAACTTGGTGGTGAATGAAACCTTTGAAGAGCAGGTGTGCATGCTGGACTGAATAGAGATAGAGGAAGCTGATGTGCTGAAAATGTTGTCAAACATTAAGATTGACAAGTTGCCAGGCCCGGACCAGATTTGTCCTCGGCTGCTTTGGGAAACGAGAAATGCAATTGCTTCGCCACTTGCAAAGATCTTTGCATCCTCGCTCTCCACTGGAGTCGTACCTGAGGACTGGAGAGAGGCAAATGTAATTCCTCTCTTCAAGAAAGGAAATACGGAAATCACCGGCAATGGCAGACCAGTAAGTCTCACGTCTGTCGTCTGCAAGGTGTTAGAAAGGATTCTGAGGGATAGGATCTATGACCAACTAGAAGAGCATGGCTTGATTAACTGCAGTCAATACGGCTTTGTGAGGGGCAGGTCATGCCTCACAAACCTTATCGAGCTCTTTGAGGATGTGACTAGAAAAGTTGAAGAGGGTCGAGCTCTTGATGTGGTGTATATGGACTTCAGCAAGGCATTTGATAAGGTTCCCCATGGTAGGCCCATTCAGAAGGTCAGGAGGAATGTGATTCAGGGGAACTTATCTGTTTGGATACAAAATTGGCTGGCCAACAGAAGACAGCGAGTGATAGTAGAAGGAAAATATTCTGCCTGGAAGTCTGTGGTGAGTAGTGGTCCACAGGGATCTGTCCTTGGGCCTCTACCGTTTGTAATTTTTATTAATGACTTGGATGAGGGGATTGAAGGATGGGTCAGCAGGTTTGCAGACGGCACAAAGGTTGGAGGTGTCGTTGATAATATAGAGGGCTGTTGTAGGCTGTAGCAGGATATTAACAGGATGCAGAGATGGGATGAGAGGTGG
>NW_025116292.1:0-1017 GCF_004010195.1 Chiloscyllium plagiosum
CCTCATTTTGCAAACACTGCCTCACTTTCTAACATTACCCCATTCTGCAAACACTGCCTCGTTGTGCAAACGTTGCCTCACTCTGCAAACGCTGCCTCACTCTGCAAACTTTGCATCACTCAGCAAACACTGCCACACTCTGCAAACTTTGCCTCACTCCACAAACGTTGCCACATTCTGCAAACATTGAGTCACTCTGCACATTCTGCCTCACCCTGCAAACGCTGCCTCATTCCACAAATGCTGCCTCACTCTGCAAACATTGCCTCATTTTGCAAACACTGCCTCACTTTCTAGCGTTACCCCATTCTGCAAACACTGCCTCGTTGTCCGAACGTTGCCTCACTCTGCAAACGCTGCCTCAATCTGCAAACACTGCCTCACTCTGCAAATGCTGCCTCACTCTGCAAACACTGCCTCACTCTGAAAACATTGCCTCACTCTGCAAATGCTGCCTCAATCTGCTAATACTGCCTCAATCTGAAAACACTGCCTCACTTTGCAAATGCTAACCTATTCTGCAAACACTGCCTCTCTCTGCAAACGCTCCCTCACTCTGCAAACGCTGCCTCATTTTGCAAACACTGCCTCACTTTCTAACGTTACCCCATTCTGCAAACACTGCCTCGTTGTGCAAACGTTGCCTCACTCAGCAAAAACTGCCACACTCTGCAAACTTTGCCTCACTCCGCAAACGTTGCCACATTCTGCAAACATTGACTCAATCTGCACATTCTGCCTCACCCTGCAAACGCTGCCTCATTCCACAAATGCTGCCTCCCTCTGCAAACACTGCCTCATTTTGCAAACACTGCCTCACTTTCTAGCGTTACCCCATTCTGCAAACACTGCCTCGTTGTGCAAACGTTGCCTCACTCTGCATACGCTGCCTCACTCTGCAAACTTTGCATCACTCAGCAAACACTGCCACACTCTGCAAACGCTGCCTCACTCCGCAAACATTGCCACATTCTGCAAACATTAACTCACTCTGCAAATTCTGCCTCACCCTGCAAA
>NW_025116293.1:0-1017 GCF_004010195.1 Chiloscyllium plagiosum
GTCTGCATGTGTGTGTGCATATGTGTGTGCGTGTGCTGTGTGTACACTGTAAAGGCCACAGTGTGAGTGTCTATATGTGTGAGGGTCCAGTGTGTACACTATAAAGGACACAGTGTGAGTGTGTACGTGTGTGTGTGCTGTGTGTACACTGTAAAGGACACAGTGTGAGTGTGTATATGTGTGAGGGTGCTGGGTGTGCACTTTAAAGGACCCAGTGTGAGTTTGTATATGTGTGAGGGTGCAGTGTGTGCACTGTAAAGGACACAGTGTGAGTGTGTATATGTGTGAGAGTGCTATGTGTACACTGTAAAGGACACAGTGCGAGTGTGTATATGTGTGTGTGTGCTGTGCATACACTGTAAACGACACAGTGTATGTGTATATGTGTGTGAGGGTGCTGTGTGTCCACTGTAAAGGACACAGTGTGAGTGTGTATTTGTGTGAGGGTGCTGTGTGTACACTGCAAAGGACACAGTGTGAGTGTGTATATGTGAGAGTGCGCAGTGTGTACACTATAAAGGACACAGTGTGAGTGTGCATATGTGTGTGAAGTGTGTGCATTGTAAAGGACACAGTGTGAGTGTGTATATGTGGGTGAGGGTGAAGTGCGTACACTGTAAAGGACACAGTGTGTGTGGATACGTGTGAGGGTGCTGTATGTGCACTGTAAAGGACACAGTGTGAGTGTGTATATGTGTGAGGGTGCAGTGTGCACACTGTAAAGGACACAGCGTGAGTGTGTATTTGTGTGTGGGTGCTGTGTGTACACTGTAAAGGACACAGTGTGAATGTGTATATGTGAGTGGGTGCTGTATGCACGCTGTAAAGGACACAGTGTGAGTGTGTATATGTGAGAGGGTGCAGTGTGTACACTGCAAAGGACACAGTGTGAGTGTGTATATGTGAGAGGGTGCAGTGTGTACACTGTAAAGGACACAGTATGAGTGTGTAAATGTGTGAGGGTGCTGTGTGTACACTGTAACGGACACAGTGTGAGTGTGTATGTGTGCGTGTGTG
>NW_025116294.1:0-1017 GCF_004010195.1 Chiloscyllium plagiosum
GTCAAAATCTGACAGACTGACTCCCCTGCAGGGATTAAAAATCATCAGCCTTCGACCATCAAGGGAGAAATGTTCTGTCTGCGGAAAGTTTTATTTAAAATGTGACTGAACAAATTCTGAGACACATGCAGCTGCAGTGAGTGTTCCAGTACACTGTCTGTGGAAAGAGCTCTAACCAGTTAGACAATCTGAAAATACATTACGCCATTCACTGAAAAGACACTGTTTCATGTGTTCTGTATGTGGGTGTGACTCCCAACAAACCATCCCATCTGGAAAGACACAAAGACACCAGACTCTATGGAGAAACCATGAAATGTGAGGAGTGTGGGAAGGAATTCAGATTCCCATTCCAGTCGAACATTCATTGACGTAATCACACTCGGGAGCAGCTGCTCACTTGATCACAGAGTGGAAAAGGATTCACTCAACTTTTTAACCTCACTTTACTCCAACTCATTCACTCGGCTAAGAGACCTTTTAAATGTTCCAACTGTGAGAAAAGCTTTAACAGCAAAGGGAATCTGCAAATGCACCAGCAAGTTCCCACTGGGGAGAGGCTCTGAGTGTGGGAAAGGATTCACGCATACTGTCAGACAGCATGGACACAGATCCTTAGGTCCAACTTATCTACACTGACCAGATGTCCCAATCTGACCTAGTCCTGTTTGTCAGCATTTCGGCCAAATCCCTCAAAGTTTCCTATTCACATCCCCATCCGATGCTTTTTAAACATTGTTATTGTATCCATGTGCAGCACTTCCTCTGGCAGTTCATTCCACGCACACTCCTCTCTGCATGGAAAAGCTGTCACTCGGGTGTTTTTCTAAATCTTTCTCCTCTTACCTTAATTTCCCGAATTTTGGACTCCCATAAGTTAAAGGTAGAGGTTCAACAACCTCACCCAGAACACTCCTTAGATTCCAGCCTGTACCTTACTCCCAGATATTTATTATTGTACACTTAAATCACCCCGAACCCCTTAATTGATTCCAGTCTGTAACTCGCTCCCAAGTA
>NW_025116295.1:0-1017 GCF_004010195.1 Chiloscyllium plagiosum
CCCTGTCCCACCATCGGGTCAGAGGCTGGGAATTCTGCAGTGAGTAACTCCCCTCCTGACTCTCCCCCCAAAGCCCTGTCCCACCATCGGGGACAGAGGCTGGGAATCCTGCAGCGAGTAACTCCCCTCCTGACTCTCCCCACAAAGCCCTGCCCCACTATCGACAAGGCACAAGTCAGGAGGGTGAGGGAATACGCCCCATTTGCCCTGGACGGGGGCAGCTCCAACAAAACTCGAGAAGCTCAACACAGTCCAGGGACAGAGCAGCCACTTGATTGGCACCACATCCACAAGAGTGTATTCCCTCCACTACTGACGCTCAGTAGCAGCAGTGTATACTATTGACAGGATGCACGAAGAGTTGAGGTTTTTGGATTTCCTTGCCAAAGAAAGCTGTGGGGAATTCAGGGACAGGTTGGAGGCTGTTGCAGAGATAGGGAATTGTGGAAATTTAAGGCTGAGATCGATAGATTCTTGTTCAGTCAGGGAGAGGGCAAGAAAGGACAGCAAAAGCACAGGGTTAGATACAGAGTAAAGTTCCCTCTACACTGTCCCCCATCAAACACTCCCAGGGACAGGGACAGCACAGGGTTAGATACAGAGTAAATCTCTCTCTACACTGTCCCTCCATCAAACACTCCCAGGGACAGGGACAGCACGGGGTTAGGTACAGAGTAAAGCTCTCTCTACACGGTCCCCTCATCAAACACACCCAGGGATAGCACGGGGTTAGGTACAGAGTAAAGCTCCCTCTACACTGTCCCTCCATCAAACACTCCCAGGATAGGGTCAGCACAGGGTTAGATATCGAGTAAAGCTCCCTCTACAGTGTCCCCGATCAAACACTCCCAGGACAGGGACAGCACGGGGTTAGATACAGAATATGCAACCAGCAAACCCTACACACCTTCTCATCTGCGTAACCCCCACCCGTCAAGTCCGTTCACCCGTTCCTATCTCTGTAACACCCTGCAACCCATCCACCCTTCCCTATCCCTATAACACCCTCCAACCCAT
>NW_025116296.1:0-1017 GCF_004010195.1 Chiloscyllium plagiosum
CTACCCCACTTAGGTGGTAGTGTGGGGGTTAAATTATTAAAAAAATAAAAAAAAATAAAAAAAATAAAAAAAAAAATAAAAACAGGAGTGTGGGCGCCGCAGGGAGTAGAGTGTATCATTTCTCCCTCCAATTCTATTTTGATTTAGTCCCTACCCTCCCCTTCACTGTTTTGATCACACAGCACTGCCCTTTGATGTGAAGGGCAGTGTTTGTCACTGGCCACCCGGGTGTTTTCCTATCTTCCTGGTGGTGGAAATTGAATAAAGATTCATGCACTTTGTGTCTTTCACTGTGTCTCCCACCTGCACACACACATCATGGGTGCTGGGGATAAAATATGCACTACCGCACTTAGGTGGTAGTGTGGGGGTTAAATTATTAAAAAAAGAAAAAAAAAGAAACAAAAAGAAAAAATATATAAACAGGAGTGTGGGCGCCGCAGGGAGTAGAGTGTATCATTTCTCCCTCCAATTCTATTTTGATTTAGTCCCTACCCTCCCCTTCACTGTTTTGATCACACAGCACTGTCCCTTGATGTGAAGGGCAGTGTTTGTCACTGGCCACCCGGGTGTTTTCCTATCTTCCTGGTGGTGGAATTTGAATAAAGAAAAAAAAAATAAAAAAAAAAATAAAAAATTATAAACAGGGGATGCACTTTTGTATGTAACAGTACTGTGTAATGTACAACTGTCAATGCTGTTGTCTCTTTATATCTTTATGTGAAACTGGGATTTGAGGTTTGTCCTCATGTCGCTGTAAACTGTTTGAATGGTAGGGTTTGGGGCCTGGCTTTGCTGCTCCTCTCCCTTGTAAAATTGCTGTCTCTTGTATGCAGCTGTAAATGTAACTGTTTGTTGTAAACTGTTTTTGTAATTTGTTTAAGATTAAAAAAAACAGGGGATCACCGCACTTAGGTGAAAAAAAGAAAAAAAAAAGAAGAACAGGAGTGTTTCCCCTTCACTAGAAAAAAAATAAACAGGGGATCCACCGGGCGGTGGGGATCCCCAGTGGAGGGC
>NW_025116297.1:0-1017 GCF_004010195.1 Chiloscyllium plagiosum
TTGACAAACTTAAACAAGACCTTCGAAGATGGGTGGCACTTCCAATATCCTGGCTAGGTCAGATAGCTCTTATTAACATGAATTCCCTCCCTTGTTTGCTATACCCGTGTGAATGCTTTCTTTGATGTTTCCCAGACAGACGTTTAGGAGACTAAATGGATGATGTAGCTCTGATTTGTCACCATAAGTTAACCAAATTACAACGACCCCACAGTTTGTGGGGAGTAGATGACCTGGATATTAAAAGCTATCAATTAAGATCTTCTTTACCCGATGTTAGTGAGGTCTCGGCGTCAATATGGTTAGATATTGAATCTTCTCAGGCAAAGTGCTCCCTTATTAGTCTGCTATTCATAGACAAAATGAGGACAGTTACGAAGTATTACCATTTCCCAATAAATATCAATAATTTTAAAGTAGGGAGAACAATGTGTCCGATCGAGGGCAACATAGCCAAACCTCATTTCTTACCCCAAAACGTGGTGTGCCATGTTTCCGACGGGGAATACTGGATTCCATATTTAAACTATGGACAACTCGTGGGTGTATCTTGCTTTGTTGATTTATCTGAGGGAGAAACAAGGATGTTCTTTGATCAAATAAGTCGTAACTATAAACTACTGAATAGAGATCTCATCTGTGTTCTTTTTATCAGATCAGAGATGTTATTCAGAAAAGAACCGCGCTTTTAACAGACCCATACAGATCCGATACAGAGAAGAGGGTGCTTATGGCTAAGAACACACTCTCTGTCAGTACCCTTTATCATTTGTTGGAGAGTGCCCCCTTAGACGAGACTTTGTGCCTTTCTGAGGTCTGCAAAGAGTTTTGGGGGTTCAGATCTCTTTGGACACAGGGGAGGATATTTGTCAAAATACAAGAAGTATTTCGATCTGGAAGAAGACTCTTGCAGATGTAGTTGAAGATTCTTCATAGAGTCTATCTGGCCCCAGATACTCTCTCAAAATTCAAGGTGGGAGTATTTCTTAAATACAAAATGACTATAGACACTCTTAC
>NW_025116298.1:0-1017 GCF_004010195.1 Chiloscyllium plagiosum
CCATCCCTTCGATCCTACCCCAAACTCTGATGGATATTCAGCCTTCAGCTGTACCAGACACATTTCCTGCACTTCTGCTCGCACCCCTTCCCCTACTTCCAGATTAATGCTGCATTCCACGCAATACTTGTCGATTTTTATAACATGGTGGTAGAACATTCTGCTACTTAAATGAAACAAGCATAAAAGCTCATCATGCCTCGTAATCTGTTGAAGTATAAGTGACAAAGTACTGAACAAATTTCGTTATTTGACAATAAATATCATTTTTATCCTTAAACTCTCAACTGAACATTAAAACACAAATATTTGCAACTCTACACTTCCTTTCTCTGAAAGATTTGTTGTCTACCTCAAACTGTCTAAAAATAGACTGATCCAATAAAATCCCAAATAAATATACAGCAAATGAATCTTCAAAACCAGACAGTGGCTGTCATCGTTGGTGGCGATCTTTTCCTGTTTGTAGATTTCCCTGGAACATAATCGGCCTCCTGCCGCAAAGATGTTTCAGATGAAAATGTAACTTTAATACAGAGTGTTGTGTATGATCGACTTTCAATGGCAGTTGCTACTCTTTCTAGCTAACTACCCAAAATGCCTGTTTTTATACTCCAAAACAAAGAACCATCACATTGGTTTGATGTTACCAATGCAGTAAAATTGCGATTCGGTTGGGTTTTAGTTTCTTGGAGCATAATTTAAACTGATTAGCTAAATTCGAACTGCTGTCAAACCGCGAGGTATCTAGGTTACAGCCAAGTTTTGCATCTTTCAATTTTCCAGCTAACTCTGACACATGACAGGTGCCTTCCAGCTCTCATTCTCTCTTAAAGGAACAGTACACGCCATCAACTTCACAACACATCTTCCTTTAGAAAAGTAATGAACCATAAAAATAAAAATATGGCTTCAATATGATCTAATTCTTAACGCATATACCGTGAAATACATTAGACATTAAGCCTAGTTCACATACAGGAACACACACACACAAAACGATCGATTGCAGTGATA
>NW_025116299.1:0-1017 GCF_004010195.1 Chiloscyllium plagiosum
GGACGAGATGCGGTGGAGAGCATCGTCAACCACATCTGAGGGGAGATTTCGGTCTTTGAATAAGGTGGCCATCTGGGTTGTTCGGTATTGGAATTGGACCTCCTGGGAGCAGATGCGGCGATGGCAAAGGAATTGTGAATATGGGATGGTGTTTTTACAGGGGGCAGGGTGGGAGGAGGTGTTATCTAGGTAACTGTGGAAGTCAGTTTTTTTTATAGTAAACGTCCGTGTTGAGCCGGCCGTCCGAGATAGAAATGGAGAGGTCGAGGAAGGGGAGGGAGGAGTCTGAGACGGCCCAGGTAAATTTGAGGTCGGGGTGGAAGGTGTTAGTAAAGTGGATGAACTGTTCAACCTCCTCGTGGGAGCACGAGGTATCGCTGATACAGTCATCGATATAGCCGAGGAAAAGGTGGGGTGTCGTGCTAGTGTAGCTGCGGAAGACGGACTGTTCCACATATACAATGAAGTGTCAGGCATAGCTGGGGCCCCGTTAGCCTTCTTCCTTCATATGAAAACAGGCAGAAGTCTCTCAGCCGTTCCTCATAAGACCTTTCCTCCAGGCCAGGCAACATCCTGTTAAGACTCTTCTGCACCTTCTCCAATGCTTTCCATATCCTTCATGAAATGTGCCGACCAGAACTGTACGCAATATTCCAAGTGCGGCCGCACTAGCGTTGTGTATATTTCCGGCATGATGTTGCGACTGCAGAATTCAACACCTCTACCAATGAAACCGAACACACTGTATGCCTTCTTAACAGCAATATCAACCTGGGTGGTAACTTTCAGGGATCTATGTACATGGAGTCCAAGATCCCTCTGCATATTCTATACTATCAAAAATCTTTCCGTTAACTCAGTATCCCACCTTCCTGTTCTTCTTCGCTACATTGAACTCCATTTGCCACATCTCAGCCCAATTCTACAGTTTATCGAAGTCCCCCTGCAACCTGTACCATTCTTCCAAACTACTATTCCACCGACTCTAATCCATCCACCTATGCCTACGTCAAAGTC
>NW_025116300.1:0-1017 GCF_004010195.1 Chiloscyllium plagiosum
CCGATGGTCTAGGTATCTGAAGGCCTCCCTCCTGCACCAGCCTCCCTCCTGCACCAGCCACGTGTAAAGCTGCATTCGCTGACTGTTCCTCATATCACTAGCTCGTGGCCCTGGTAGCAAACCTGAGATTACTACTCGACTCGTCCAGCTCTTCAGCTTCCAAACTAACTCTTTGTAGTCACTTTTCAGATCCTCAGTCCCTTTCCTGGCTATATCGTTGGTGCCAAATGATCTGGTTTCCACAGCATTCTGTGACAAGGAATTCCACAATTTCACCACTCTCTGGTTAAAGACGTTTCATCTTATCTTCATTTTAATGGATTGTCCCTTTGTTCTAAGCCTGCGCCCTCCTGCCAGTGCAAACTGCTTCCCAATGTTGTCTGTATCCAGGTCATTCAGTATTCTGTAAGTTTCAATTGGATCACCCCTCATCCTTCTAATCTCCATCGAGTATAAACCCAGAGTTCTCCAATGTTCCTCATGTGTTAAGCTTTTCATTTCTGGTGAACATTCTCTTGAAACACACCAAGGCTAATACATCCTTCCTGATGTATGAGGCACAAAATACTGGAAATGTGGTCTGACCAGAGCCTTAGAAAGCCTCAGAACCTCCACCATTATATCCTACTCCTCTCGAGATGAATGATAACATTGTATCTGCCTTCTTAACTGACTCAACCTGCAAGTTTATCTAAGGCGAATCCTGGGCTGGGAATCCAAGTCCCTTTATTACTCAGATTTCTGATTTTTTTCCCCATTTAGTAAATAGTCCATGCCTGTGTTCTTCATTACCAAATTACCTCACACTTTCCCACATTGTGTTCCATCTGCTACTCCTTTTCCCACTCTCCTAAACTGTCGAAATCTTTCTGCAGGCTCCCTGCCTCCTCAAAACTTCACGCCCCTCCACCTACCTTTGCATCATCTGCAAACGTAGCCAGAATGATTTCTGCCCCGCCACTCAGATCATTAACCTATAAAGTAAAATGTTGTGGTCCCAACATTGGCTCTTGTGGA
>NW_025116301.1:0-1017 GCF_004010195.1 Chiloscyllium plagiosum
CCAACTCTTGGACTCAATACTCTGACCAATAAAGTAAAGCATACCAAACACCTTCTAATTATCCTATCTATATATCCTATTCAAATATCTCAGCAAGAGGCCCAGCAATTACTTCCCTCGCTTCTCCGAGAGTTCTAGGGTATACTTGACCAGGTCCTGGGGATTTATCCATCTTTATGCGTTTTAAGACATCCAGCTTCTCTTCCTCTGTAATATGGACATTTTAAGATATCGAAGTCTATTTTCCCACATTCTATATGTTCCATGTCCTTCTGCACAGTAAACACTGATGCAACATAGTCCTTCAACATCTCCCCTCATCGCCTGCAGGTGCACAAAGGTTGTTTTTGTGATCTTTGAGGGGCCCTATTCTCTCCTTGGTTACTCTTTTGTCCTTGATACATTTATAGAATTCCTTTGGATTCTCCCCAACTCTATTTGCCAGAGCTCTCTCACATCCCCTTTTTGCCCTCCTGATTTCCCTTATTAGGTATATTTGGGAATCTGAAACACAAGGATAGAACGTCAGAGAAAGGGGCAGATTATTTGGGACAGATGAGCAGACAGCACTTCATTCTAACATCAGTGAACCTTTAATATTGTCAAACCCTGAGGATACTCATCTGAATCCATTTCTCCGGTATCCTCACACAGTCCAAAGATGTGCAGATTAGATACCTTGGCCATACTAAATTACCCATAATATTCAGGGATGTGTAGGTAAAATGGATCATACATGGGAAATGCAGGATTACAGGGTAAGGGGGAGAGTCTAGGCGGGATGCTGTTCGAAGAATCAGTGTGGACCTTTTGGGCCGAATCAAGTTTCCACATCAATTCTATGCTGCTTCACCTCTGCCTCTGAGGTAGACAATCACCTGACCCAGTATCCCCTTCAATGAGTCATAGAGCCGGAGAGATGTACAGCACGGAAACAGACCTTCGGTCCAACTCGTCCATGCCTACCAGACATTCCTAAGTTAGTTTGCCAGCAGTTTGGCCAATATCCTTTTAAAT
>NW_025116302.1:0-1017 GCF_004010195.1 Chiloscyllium plagiosum
CTTGGATGAAGAGAGGTCCAGCAGACAGGAAGGTGGTTACCTTTTTGAACCCTGGTGCAGGATCCGACTCAATCACGTTGGAGCCGTTCAGAGCTCTGAGGCTGCGGACTATCTCCCGGTTGGTCTTCAGGGGGAAGTCTTGGCCACACACATTGATGAAGTACCTCCAGCGGACAGGGCTCTCCAGCAGCTCCTTCATGCAGTTGAGATCCGCCTGAACTCTGCTCCAGCCAGCATAGGTGACCCACTCCAGCTTGGCTGCGACAAAGACATCTTCAGGGGGAAGTCTTGGCCACACACACTGATGAAGTACCTCCAGGGGACAGGGCTCTCCAGCAACTCCTTCATACAGTTGAGATCCGCCTGAACTCTGCTCCAGCCAGCATAGGTGACCCACTCCAGCTTGGCTGCGACAAAGACATTCGTGGAAACACGAAGCGATGGCCCAAACGGCCGCATGAAATTGACTCGGGGATTTGCGGTCCACGTGGATACAGTAGACGTTCTGTGGGGCGTAAATGCTCCGTAGAAGCCTCTCGAACATCTCAATGCTCTGGTGGATGACCATGGAGTAAGCCAAGGGGAAGTTTTCCTCCTCAGGGCTCAGGGGGACAGTGATATACTTGCGGGCCCTCACAAACGATCTGCAATTTCGGGTCATGTTCAGATAATCTCCCGCAGTGACGGTTTGGTGCTTGAGGGAGACAGTAATGGAGTTGAGGAGGGCCCTTTCCACCTCCTGCCTGTCCCCATGGATGATCTGCCAGCAGGTGGAGTTCTCCTCGACCAGCAGAAGGTGTTCCTGCATTGGACTGGCGCCTGGTTTCACCAGCCTGAGGGTCAGCCAGCCCCCTCCTTTCTGGACCAGCAGCCATTGGCACAACAAGACCACACTGAGCACACACAGCGCTGATCTGAGGCGCGACCAGTGGGCACAACGCTGGCTCAGCTTGGGCATAGCACTTTCCAGGGGGCAGTGTCCCTAGCCTATAGGCGATAGGCAAATGCAGAATGGAT
>NW_025116303.1:0-1017 GCF_004010195.1 Chiloscyllium plagiosum
CAGGTCTTCCACCTCCCGTCGGTAATCTGTTTCATCGCCATCTGAGATTCGACCGACTATGGTGGCGTCATCAGCGAACTTGTAAATGGCATTAGTCTGGTATTTGGCGATGCAGTCATGGATATATAGTGAGTACAGTAGCAGGGAGCCTGGGAGGCTCTAGTGTTGAGTGTTAGTGAGGATGAAATACTGATTGTGGCCTGTGGGTCAGGAAACTGAGGATCCAGTTGCAGAGAGGGGACTGGACAGTGAAACTGTGCACTCAAAATAGAACTAATGCCATTTATGACATATCAGAATTGAGCACTATGATGAAACACGCTATGAAACATACTATTAAGGAATTCCTGAGAACAAAAAAAGATTTTAAAAAGGAACAAAAACTGTGAATAATGGAAATCTGAAACAAAAGCAGAAACTGCTGGAGAAAATCAGCAGATCTGACAGCATCTGTGGAGAGAAAATTGAGTTAACGGTACTGAAGGAGGTCACTGGACTTGAAATGTTAATTGTTTTCTCTCCACAGATGCTGTCTCAGACCTGCAATGTTCCACATGTGAATCTTCTTGATAGCAATTAGAGTACATCAGGGTGTATCATATTATTGGGTGGATAATGAATGTTGTCAGTTGGCCTCAGAAGGCAAGAAAATATAAGTGTGGTTAAAGATATCTTAGATGTTGAAAACATTGTTGCTAGTAGAAGCTATAGTTCCAAATGTATTTATCCAAGTAAATCTTATGCAAGGGGCAACCTGAGAAAGGTTTGTTCATTAAAAGTTATGTAGACAACTGTTCTCTTTTGGACAATGTATATTTGACAAAGATATCACTGGATTGAACTTGCTAGGATATAGGAAATATCAGAAAGGAAAGAAATTTCCAAAAAAAAGTAGATATTTTCCATATCTTTACTGGAACATGAACCTCTCTTAGCTCAAAGATAGGGACAACATCACTCCACCACAAGAGGCCTAAGTTTAATAACTAGTACCTTAGAACTCTCAACCAAACATTG
>NW_025116304.1:0-1017 GCF_004010195.1 Chiloscyllium plagiosum
TCCTGCTCCTCGCATTCTGCCTGACCTATTGTGTTTTCTATCACCACACTTTCGACACTAAGTTCTCGCATCTGCAGTTCTCACTGTCTCCACAGGGCAGTATTGTGTAAAAGTCACATTATTGGAAAAGTGCAATTTCTGTGGCTTTCTAAGTTGTTAATTTCATTTGCTCAATCGGCTCTAGCTGGAGTATTGTGTGTCTTTCTGCAATTATCAATATAGCAGGGATGTGATAGCATTGGAAACGGTGCAGAACAGATTTACCAGGATATTGTCTGTTCGAAGAGTTTCACTTCTGAAGATAGTTTGGACGGACTGGGCTGTCACAAAGATGTTCTCTTTTTAAAAAAAAAACGGAGCTGTAGTTTTTCTCAAGGACAATATGTCTTGATATCTTTTTTATCAAAGGCGTTGTAAAACAGTTCAGGCTCTGAATCGGATGAAGTGTTACAGAGATGAAAGTGTTCGCTGAGAGGCCTTTCGTTTCGCCGTAAACAGCTGAGGTTTAAGGCCAAAGATTTTATGTTTTAGAAATGAACTGTATAGTGGAAAAAGTGTGGTCATTCTGGAAAGCTGAATTCCGGTTTTTAGATCCTGTAGCAGTGGTGCACTAATTACTAACCTCTCTCCTTCTGCCCTTCTAATTTTTACCTATTAGCTTCTGTTTCATTTTTACTGTTTTTAAGGTTCTTGTTTATTTTTAGGATTGTTGTGTATTTTCAGAACAGCAGAAGTAAGTCTACTTTGGATCGACTAAGTTCTGTGGGCATTCTATATTCTGTTTTTTTTTGTTTTTCAATCCGTCATTTTGTGAATAATGTTTGGAACGAGCTTCCTCGGGTAATTTTCACTGTACACCTAACGAAAAAAATATAATGTTACGGTCTGGGTTGTTTGCTTAAAAATGTTTTCAATGGTTTCGCCTCATCCATAACAAATCGGGAGTTAGATGATGGATTAAAAGAGCAACTGAGAGGTGCTTGTGTCTTTAATACGGGTGTTGATTTGGATTGGGGT
>NW_025116305.1:0-1017 GCF_004010195.1 Chiloscyllium plagiosum
GTACTGTTCCCCAGTGTTATACAGTGAAAGACCCGTCCCCCAATGTTATACAGTGACAGCCCTGTCCCCACCAGTACTGACTCCGTGTTATACAGTGACAGGCCTGCCCCCGTCAGTACTGTACCCCAGTGTTATATGGCAAAACCTGCCGCCACCAGTACTGTCCCCCAGTGTTATATAATGACAGACCTGTTCCCACTAGTACTGTACCCCAGTGTTATACACTGACTGACCTGTCCCCACCAGTACTGTAACCCAGTGTTATACAGTGACAGATCTGTCCCCACCAGGACAGTCCCCCAGTGTTATACAGTGACAGATCTGTCCCCACCAGGACAGTCCCCCAGTGTTATACAGTGACAGACCTGTCCCCACCAGTACTGTCCCCCAGTGTTATACAGTGACAGACCTGTCCCCACCAGTACTGTACCCTAGTGTTATACAGTGACAGACCTGTCCCCACCAGTACTGTACCCCAGTGTTATACAGTGACAGACCTGTCCCTACCAGTACTGTCCCCCAGTGTTATACAGTGACAGACCTGCCCCCGTCAGTACTGTCGCCCAGTGTTATTCAGTGACAGACCTGCCCCCGTCAGTACTGTCCCCCAGTGTTATACAGTGACAGACCTGCCCCCGTCAGTACTGTCCCCCACTGTTATACAGTGAGACCTGTCCCCACCAGTACTGTACCCCAGTGTTATACAGTGACAGACCTGTCCCCACCAGTACTATACCCCAGTGTTATGCAGTGACAGACCTGCCCCTGCCCGTGCTGTCCCCCAGCGTTCTGAGGTGACAGACCTGTCCCTACCAGTACTGTCCTCCAGTGTTATACATTGACAAACCTGTCCCCACCAGTACTGTCTCCCAGTGTTATGCAGTGACAGACCTGTCCCCCACCTGTAGTGTCCGCCAGTGTGATAGTGACAGACCTGTCCCCACCAGTACTGACCCCCACTGTTATACCGTAACAGACCTGCCCCCACCAGTACTGTACCCCAGTGTTATAGTGACA
>NW_025116306.1:0-1017 GCF_004010195.1 Chiloscyllium plagiosum
AGGAAGTTTGCAAACGGCTGAGCATGAAGCAAAAGTTCCACGTTCTGTATCACCCACAGAGTTCAGGCATGGATGAATGAATGAACCAGTCCTTAAGGAGGTTTTAGCTAAAGCCATTCAGGACACTAAACTAACTGGTATCATGTACAGTGAGGAAGGTCATCAGAAAGTGCAGCACGACCTTGTTCAGCTGGGGAAGTAAGCCGAGATAAATGGCAAATGGAGTTTAATATAGATAAGTGTGAGGTTTGCATTTTTAAAAGTCAAATCAATGCAGTCCTCACTTTCTCCTACTAAACTAACTGGTATCATGTACAATGAGGAAGGTCATCAGAAAGTGCAGCACGACCTGGATCAGCTGGGGAAGTAAGCCGAGATAAATGGCAAATTGAGTTTAATATAGATAAGTGTGAGGTTTGCATTTTAAAAAGTCAAATCAAGATAGAAATTTCATGGTGAATGGTAGGGCCTTAAGGAGGGTAGTGGAACAGAGGGACCTTGGAGTTCAGGTGCACAGTTCTCTGAAAGTGGAGTCACCGGTGGACAAAGCAGCGAAGAAGACTTTTGTTAGACTGGCCTTCATCAGTCAGGGCACTGAGAGTAGAAGTTGGGAAGTTATGTTGCAGTTATACAGGAAGTTGGTGAGGCTGCACTTGGAGTACTGCGTTCAGTTTTGATCACCTTATTATAGGAAGGATGTCATTAAACTGGAAAGAAACCAGAAGCAATTTGCAAGGGTGTTTCCTGGACCCAATAGTTTGAATTATAGGCAGAGGTTGGACAAGCTAGGACTTTTTCTTTAGAGCGGAGGAGATTGAGGGGGTCCTTATAGAGGTGCATAAGATCACAGGAGTCATGGATAGGGTGAATGTACTCAGTCATTTTCCCAGGGTTGGGGAATCATGGACCAGAGGGCATCAGTTAAGGTTAGAGGGGAAAATATAAAAGGGAACCTGAGAGGCAACCTTTTTATACTGAGGGTAATAAGCATGCGGAATGAGCTGCCAGTGGAACTTG
>NW_025116307.1:0-1017 GCF_004010195.1 Chiloscyllium plagiosum
GTAAAGCAAAAGAGCCAAGAGTATTTTCAATATTGAATTGAACAGCCACCTTCCATGGTGCGCTATTCCTTGATTGTGCCACTGAGTACATTTGCACCAGGATGTGTTTGACATCGGCAACAAGGAGATAGTAAGTACAAAGCCTTTGGACTTGTTGGGAGTTCATCTATACGTGAGATACATGAAAAACTAATGACTTTTTGATTGAGAATCAGGGGTCTATGTTTACCTGAGATTGACCAGTTCATGAATATATTCTGGTAATAATGCACCAGAGGAAATTCTTTTAGGGGAATAGAATGGGATCAATTGAACAACCGTTTTAAAAAGCTTTTTTTTCAGTGTGTGCAAACTGTTATGATTCTATGAATCTATGTAAATGCTAGAAATCTAATATTTGACAATGAACAATGACTAAAGGAAAACTGCATTTAAAGAAAGATGTCATTGCCAATCATTGCGTGCATATTTACAAACACCATCTCATCAACGTGGCTCTGCATTGGGGAGACAGGATGTCTACTCACAGAGCGCTTCAGAGAACATCTCCAGGACACTCACACCAATCAACCCCACTGCCCCGTGGCTGAACACTTTAACTCGCCCTCCCACTTTGCCGAGGACGTGCAGGTCCTGGGCCTCCTCCATCGCCATACCCTTACCACCCGACGCCTGGAGGAAGAATGCCTCATCTTCTGCCTCGGGACCCACGCGGATTTCACCAGTTTCCTCATTCTCAACTATTAGGTGTCAGTCAGGGAGAGAGCTTGGTTGTGCAGTGAAAGTGGAGGGTACTTTCCCCACAGGAGAGCAAGTAAAGGAGAATCTCATGTAGATTCAGACAACAAGGTTTGGACCTAGGAAAATGCCGCTTAACGTCATAATCAGGCTCAAGAGTGGCAGTATTCAAATGCTGTAATCTGGAAAGTACAGTGCTAAAAAAGGGCTAGGCAAAAGTGAGGACTGCAGATGCTGAAGATTAGAGTCAAGAGTGTAGGGCTGGAAAAGCACAGGAGG
>NW_025116308.1:0-1017 GCF_004010195.1 Chiloscyllium plagiosum
TTAACAAGGCCAGTAGTTACATTCTCATGGTTTCCCAGAAAAAAAACTTTGCATGAATTTACAGGCAAAATGTCGTTCGCCTTTAACTCGACCATGCTGATTCTGTGTGATGCTTTTCTAAATGCGCTGCAGTCCCTTCCTTAATAACAGACTCTCACAGATTCCCAGCAATAATGTTGAGGCTAAATGTGTCCTGTTTTCAGTCTCGCTCGTTTCTTGAAGACGTTCGCTACATTGGAGGGTCTCAAGTTTCACTGGGTCACTCCTTTAATCCAGAAGTATGGAGTATTTCACACAGTGCCACCAGCCACTCTGTGAACACTTCTTTTAAAACCAGCTATGAATTGTTGATGACCTGTTTATCCTTGGTCTTATCTGTTTGAGAACTGCCTTGTTCCTTCTGTTAGAGACAGTTCAAGATCTTCCCTCCTATTATCATTTTTTTAATACCATTGAAATATTTACAGCACCGTCACCTTGAGGAACGATGTAAAATACTGGTGTAAGTTATCTCTGTTCCCTGTATCCAGTTCCCCAGTCACACCCTCCAAATGTCCTCAATATACTTTCCTGACTTTCTTTCTACCAAAGATCACACACACACACACCTCTTGAACTCTTCCTACATACACGGAGAAGCTCGCGCTGCTTGTATTTCTATATTTCTTGCCAATTTGCTTACATTACATCTTTACTTCCCTTTTCTTCACTTCCTATATTTATACAGTATTATCGCGTATAAACACAGTATTTGGTCCAACTTGTCCATGCCGGCCATGTTTTCCAAATTAAACAATTCCCATCTGCTTGCATTTGGCACATATGCCTCTAAATGGTTCCCATTCAAATGTTTGTCCTAATGTCTTTTACATCTTGGAGCTGTTCTTGCACCTGCCATTCCTTTGGCAGCACATTCCATAAACACGTCACCCTCTGTGGAAAAAAAAAGTTCCCTCTTCCTCCCTTTTAAATCTTCCCTCTTCTACTAGAAACCTATGGTTCTATGATTTAATTTTT
>NW_025116309.1:0-1017 GCF_004010195.1 Chiloscyllium plagiosum
GAGAGAGAGACTAGGTACCTCCCCCACTGTAACTGCCACCTGGCCCTTTAGCTTTAAGGCCTCACGTCAGAGAGGTACCACCTTCATTTGTTCCTGTTTCTCATAATAATGTAACACATTCCATCATTGCTGGAAGAAAACAGAACAAAATGTGAATTTGGTTTTACTTGAAATATTTATAACTTGACATTCACTTTACATATCTATAGAGATGAGAATTGTACTGTGATTATTTAAGTGAATTTAACATGATCATACAGTGAAAATAACTCTCAACATCAACGACAATGAATGAACTGGATAATATGTGATCATTTGTACCAGTTCGTGCATTGAAAATCCGATTTTATTTTAAAGCTTGTCACCCATTACACCATGGGCATTGTTATTAGGGAATAAAGTAATGGAAGGATATCAGAGAAAATAAATAGACTTTAATTTTAGCCTCACTGCAATAATGAACCAATACAATATTTGGAAATATGGTTGAACTACATAACAAAGTTTCCAGTGTCATTATTGATATGAACACTATTTTAGTTTGCAAGTTGTTTTGCTCTAAGAATAATTGGAAATGCATTGTGATTATGAATTGACCATTTAAAATATACTTTGAAGAGAATAATTAGATATAATTTTGGAGGAAATTAGGGAAGGAAATAAATATGTATACATTGATATTAATAGTTTTAAAATGTTTGGAAGTTGACTGGGATTATTTGATTGAGAGAGGCTGCATGATCATAAAGACTAATTCACCTTTTTCATTGCATTGTTGGTTTCACTGGAATTTGTTGTGGTCTCAGCTCTTGTTGTGTGCAATGGACTGTCACTAATAGCTTAATTAACCTGCGAATCCCTGATCAGGTTTCCTTTTTCTGTAAGTCAGTCTGTACGTGCGCGACACACCTGCTATTCTGAGGGGAAACAGAGACTCTTTTCAGTGACAGATCACACTGAGAATGGTTTCTACCACACACCATGAGCAGGGAAGGGTTTTTCTAACTAATTCCAATC
>NW_025116310.1:0-1017 GCF_004010195.1 Chiloscyllium plagiosum
GGTTGGCTAAACGTGGTGCAACTGTTTAAGTAGGATGGTTAGGATAAGTCAGGGAACTATAGACCGGTGAGCCTGACGTCCGTGGAGGGCAAGTGGTTGGAGGGAATTCTGAGGGACAGGATGCACATAGTGTCATAGAGTCATAGAGATGTACATTTGGAAAGGCAAGGACTGATTAGGTTTAGTCAACATGGCTTTGTGCGTGGGAAATCATGTCTCACAAACTTGATTGAGTTTTTTTAAGAAGTAACCAAGAGGATTCATGAGGGCAGAGTTGTAGATGTGATCTATATCGACTTCAATAAGGCATTCGACTAGATTCCCCATGGGAGACTGATTAGCAAATTTAGATCGCATGAAATACAGGGAGAACTAGCCATTTGGATACAGAACTGGCTCAAATCAATTAAGACCCATTTAAAATGTTCTCCAAAGATATCCTTGTGCAGTTAAGGCCAGTAAAAATGTATTTTAGTTTAATTTTTTCTCACTCTTAAATGACCTCCAGAGAGAGGGCCTCCCCAGTCAAGTAACAGCACCTGGTCTCAAAATGGGCACACTGGCAAGAGGTTGGAAGTGTACCAACTCAGGTGGAGAATAAGTACTTGCTCCCTTTCCCTTTACCACCTTAAGCAAGCTGCCTACAAGATGGCTCCAGATGAGTCGTCAATACAGTGAACGAAAATATTGAAAGGATCACCACTAATTTTACACTTTAAACTTGCGGGACAGAAACTTCAATATAAATTCAACACCAGGATACTTGAGTCACAGAACTTCGGTAAACAGCACTGCACTACAAAATAATCAAATAATTGGCGCAGCTTGAAGCAAAAATGTTTGTTTGAAATTGTAGCTAAATTCCTGCGGTTATTTGGTAAGGGCCAGACTGTGTTGTCAGATATAATTTGCTGACTTGTGTGGCCATATTTTGTTTGCTCCATGCAATAAAGTTGAAGTTAACTGTTCCAGTCCCTGTTTGTGAGATTTCTTAACAAGTCCCCGAATTAAATGTAG
>NW_025116311.1:0-1017 GCF_004010195.1 Chiloscyllium plagiosum
CTCCTCCCAAGATTAACGGGTGTGAATATCCGGCAATATTGCAAAGTCTGAAAAAAGCCTCATTGTCCCAGTTGGGAGCATAACCAATTGGCCAAGATTACATCAATGTCAAAACTCTGCCCAGTAATAATAATAAATCTGCCAGCAGAGTCAGACATAATGAATAAATTTATGTAAAAGAAAAGCAACTCCTTTTCCTGAGAAGATTTGTAGCTCATCTTGATGGTAAGTCTGTAAGTTATCTCGCTGAGTTTGAAGGTTTGTTTTCAGACATTTTGTCTCCATACTAGGTAACATCATCAATGAGAGTCTCTGAATGGACAAATGCATTAGAATGAAGCATAAGCTTTAAATAGTAAACACAGAAAAAAAACTTGCACTACAAGATAAGTTAGATAAACTCACACAAAACCTCATTTCATACAAAACTGATGTTTGGATAGAAAATCTTTCAGACCATCCACTTACCGATACAGGAAAAGCAGTCCTAGTCAGAGGGTTAAACTACAATTACAAAGACACGAGTAATAAGGATTTCCTCACAGCATTTGAACCTACTTTAGAAAAAGGTCTTTCAGAGGAAACACAGCAGACCATAGGACAAGCTATTGTACCGGCATTAGGCCGAAGAAAGGAAGGAAACACACTTAATGCTCAAGAAAATAAAGCCTTAGAAAAATTTAATAAAGGAGAAAAACATGATTATCCTACCTACAGACCATGGACACATGACTGTTATTTGAAAAAAACTGCCTGTTTTAAAAAGGCAAATGCTCTACTTGCAGATACTGGAACTTACCAGTAGGTGGCAATACTTCATCAAACAAACTTACAGGAAACTTGGCACCAGGGTACATGAACACCAACTGGCCACCAGAATACACGACCCACTATCACTATACATAGAGACAAAGAAGGACATCACTTTGACTGGGACAACATACATATCCTCGGACAGGCAAAACAAAGACACACACAAGAATACTTAGAAGCATGGCATTCTAACGAGAACTCTAT
>NW_025116312.1:0-1017 GCF_004010195.1 Chiloscyllium plagiosum
CACAACTGGGTGAGGGTCCGCCACACCAGGCTGTGAGTTTGACACACTATTGTGAGGGTCCGCCACACCAGGCTGAGGGTCCGCCACACCAGACTGAGGGTCCACCACAACAGGCTGAGATTTCACCACACCAGGCTGAGAGTTCACCACACCAGGCTGAGGGTCTGCCACACCAGGGTAAATGTCCGGGACATCAGGCTGAGGCTCTGCCACACCAGGCTGAGGGTCCACCATGCCAGGCTGAGAGTTCGCCACACCAGGCTGAGGGTCCGCCACACCAGGCTGAGGGTCCACCACACCAGGCTGAGGGTCCGCCACACCAGGGTGAGGGTCCACCATACCAGGCTGAGAATTCACCACACCAGGCTGAGGGCCGCCACACCAGGCTGAGAGTTTGCCACACCAGGGTACGGATCCGCCACACCAGGGTAAGAATCCGCCACAACAGGGTGAGGGTCCGCCGTACCAGAGTAAGGGTCTGGTTCCTGAAGAAGGGCCTGTGCCCGAAACGTCGAATCTCCTGTTCCCTGGATGCTGCCTGACCTGCTGTGCTGTTCCAGCAATAAAGTTTCAACTTTGATCTCCAGCATCTGCAGACCTCACTTTCTCCTCAGAGTAAGGGTCTGCCAAGCCAGCTGAGAGTTCTCCACACCAGGCTAAGAGTTCCCCACACCAGGCTGAGGGTCCGCCATACCAGGCTGAGGGTCCGCCACACCAGGCTGAGGGTCTACCACACCACGCTGAGGGTCCACCACACCACGCTGAGGGTCCACCATACCAGGCTGAGTGTCTACCACACCAGGCTGAGGGTCCGCCACACCAGGCTGAGAGTCCGCCACACCAGGCTGAGGGTCCACCACACCAGGCTGAGGATCCACCACACCAGGCTAAGAGTTCACCACACCAGGGTGAGGGTCCGTCACACCAGGCTGAGGCTCTGCCACACCAAGCTGAGAGTCCACCACACCAGGCTGAGTGTCCAGAACACCAGGGTGAGGCTCTGCCACACCAGGCTGA
>NW_025116313.1:0-1017 GCF_004010195.1 Chiloscyllium plagiosum
AAGAACAGCCATGATATCATACATGTGTGGAACGGCACAAAGACCGGCCATTACATCGTACATGTGTGGATCAGCACAAAGACCAATCATGATATCGTTCATGTGTGGAACACCACAAAGACCAGCCATGATATTATCGTACATGTGGTGGAACACCCAAAGACCAGCCATGATATTGTACATGTGTGGAACAGCACAAAGACCAGCCATGATATCGTACATGTGTGGAACACCACAAAGACCAGCCATGATATCGTACATGTGTGGAACACCACAAAGACCAGCCATGATATCGTACATGTGTGGAACAGCACAAAGACCAGCCATGATATTGTACATGTGTGGAACAGCACAACGACCAGCCATGATATCGTACATGTGTGGAACCACACAAAGACCAGCCATGACATCGTACATGTGTGGAACAGCACAAAGACCAGCCATGATATCGTACATCTGTGGAACAGCACAAAGACGAGCCATGACATCGTATACGTGTCGAACGGCACAAAGACCAGCCATGATATCGTACATGTGTGGAACAGCACCAAGACCAGCCATGATATCGTACATGTGTGGAACAGCACAAAGACCGGCCATGATATCGCACATGTGTGGAACAGCACAACGACCAGCCATGATATCGTACATGTGTGGAACAGCACAAAGACGAGCCATGACATCGTATACGTGTCGAACGGCACAAAGACCAGCCATGATATCGTACATGTGTGGAACAGCACAAAGACCAGCCATGATATCGTACATGTGTGGAACAGCACAAAGACGAGCCATGACATCGTATACGTGTCGAACGGCACAAAGACCAGCCATGATATCGTACATGTGTGGAACAGCACCAAGACCAGCCATGATTTCGTACATGTGTGGAACAGCACAAAGACCGGCCATGATATCGCACATGTGTGGAACAGCACAACGACCAGCCATGATATCGTACACGTGTGGAATAGCACAAAGACCAGCCATGACATCGTATACGTGTCGAACGGCACA
>NW_025116314.1:0-1017 GCF_004010195.1 Chiloscyllium plagiosum
ACTCAGACAGTACTCGATTAAGACCTCAGAAAGTAGTCCCTCAATACCTCAGAAAGTGATCCCTCAATATCTCAAAACGTGCTCTCTGAGTCCCTCAGATAGTGCTCCCTCAATACCTCAGAATGTGCTCCCTCAGTACCTCAGTTAGTACACCCTCAATACCTCAGATAGTGCTCCCTCAGTACCTCAGATACGGCTTCCTCAAAACCCAGGAAGTGCTCCCTCAATAACTCAGCTTGTACTCCTTCAATACCTCAGATAGTGCTCCCTCAGTACCTCAGAAAGTGCTCCCTCAGTATCTCAGATAGTACTCCCTCAATAACTCAGATAGTGCTCCCTCAATGCCTCAGATAGTGCTTCCTCAGTACCTCAGATACTGCTCTCTCAATACCTCTGAAAGTGCTCCCTCAGTACTTCAGAAAGTGATCCCTTAAAACCTCAGATAGTGCTCCCTCAGTACATCAGATAGTGCTCCCTCAATAACTCAGATAGTGCTTCATCAGTACCTCAGATACTGTTCTCTCAATGCCTCTGAAAGTGCTCCCTCCGTACTTCAGAAAGTGCTCCCTCAATACCTCAGATAGTGCTTCCTCAGTACATCAAATAGTGCTCCCTCAATAACTCAGATAGTGCTCTCTCAGTACCTCAGATATTTCTCCCTCAGTACCTCAGATGGTACTGTCTTTATACCTCGGAAAGTGCTCCCTCAATACATCAGATAGTGCTCTCGCAGCACCTCAGATAGTGCTCCCGCAGTACCTCAGAAAGTGCTCCCTCAATATTTCAAAACGTGCTCCCTCAGCACCTCAGATAGTGATCCCTCAATTCCTCAGAAAGTGCTCCCTCTGTACCTCAGAAAGTGCTCCCTCAATACCTCAGATAGTGCTTCCTCAGTACCTCAGAAAGTGCTCCCCCAGTACCTCAGAAAGTGCTCCCTCAATGCCTCTGAAAGATATTGCTCCCTCAATCACTCAGATATTTCTACCTCAATCCTTCAGAAAGTGCTCCCTCAATACC
>NW_025116315.1:0-1017 GCF_004010195.1 Chiloscyllium plagiosum
AACACTGACTCTGTAAAATTACACAGTGAGTGACCCTTACCCTGCTGAATAAACACTGACTCTGTACAGTTACACAGTGAGTGAATAAACACTGACTCTGTACAGTTACACAGTGAGTGATCCTGAAGAAGGGCTTATGCCCAAAGCGTCGATTCTCCTGTTCCTTGGATGCTGCCTGACCTGCTGCGCTTTTCCAAAAACACATTTTCAGACATGCTGAATTAACACTGACTCTGTCCAGTTACACAGCGAGTGACCCTTACCTAGCTGATGTAACACTGACTCTGTCCAGTTACACAGCGAGTGACCCTTACCCTGCTGAACAAACACAGGCTCTGTAGAGTTACACAGTGAGAGACCCCTACCCTGCGGAATAAACAATGACTGTTTAAGATTACACAGTGAGTGACCCTTACCATGCGGAATAAAGACTGACTCTGTACAGTTACACAGTGAGTGACCCTTACCCTGCGGAATAAACACTGACTGTGTACGGTTACACAGTGAGTGACCCTTACCCTGCTGAATAAACACTGACTCTGTACTGTTACACAGTGAGTGACCCTTACCCTGCTGAATAAACACTGACTCTGTACAGTTACGCTGTGAGTGACCCTTACCCTGCTGAATAAACACAGACTCTGTACAGTTACACAGTGAGTGACCCTGACCCTGCTGAATAAATATTGACTGTGGTACAGTTACACAGTGAGTGACCCTTACCCTTCTGAGTAAACACAGACTCTGGACAGTTACACAGTCAGTGACCCTTATCCTGCTGAATAAACACTGACTGTGTACTGTTACACAGCGAGTGACCCTTACCCTGCTGAATAAACACTGACTCTGTACAATTACACAGTGAGTGACCCTTATCCTGCTGAATAAACACTGACTCTGTACAGTTACACAAGGAGTCACCTTTACCCTGCTGAATAAACACTGGTTCTGCACAGTTACACAGTGAGTGACCCTTACTCTGCTGAATAAATACTGAATCTGTACAATTACACAGTG
>NW_025116316.1:0-1017 GCF_004010195.1 Chiloscyllium plagiosum
AGTGGGGATTGCAGATACTGGAGATCAAAGCGAGGGGAAAGTGGGGATTGCAGATACCGGGGATCAGAGCGAGGGAAAAGTGGGGATTGCAGATACTGGAGATCAGAGCGAGGGGAAAGTCGGGATTGCAGGTACAGGATATCTTTGCGAGGGGAAAGTGGGGATTGTATATACTGGAGATCAGAGCGAGGGGAAAGTCGGGATTGCAGGTACAGTTTATCAGAGCGAGGGGAAAGTGGGGATTGTCGATACTGGAGATCAGAGTGAGGGGAAAGTGGGGATTGCAGATACTGGAGATCAGAGCGAGGGGAAAGTGTGGATTGCAGATACTGGAGATCAGAGCAAGGGGACACTGGGGATTGCAGATACTGGAGATCAGAGCGAGGGTAAATTGTGGATTGCAGATACTGGAGGTCACAGCGAGCGGAACGTGGGGATTGCAGATACAGGAGATCAGAGTGAGAGGTAAGTGGGGATTGCAGATACTGGAGATCAGAGCGAGGGGTAAGTAGGGATTGCAGATACTGGAGATCAGAGCGAGGGGAAAGTGGGGATTGCAGATACTGGAGAACAGAACGAGGGGAAAGTGGGGATTGCAGATACTGGAGGTCAGAGCGAGGGGAAAGTGGGGTTTGCAGATACTGGAGATCAAACTGAGCCGAAAGTGAGGATTGCAGATACTGGAGAACAGAGCGAGGGGAACCTGGGGATTGCAGACACTGGAGATCAGAGCGAGGGTAAAGTGGGGATTGCAGATCCTGGAGGTCAGAGCGAGGGGAAATTTTGGATTGAAGATACTGGAGATCAGAGCGAGGGGAAAGTAGGTATTGCAGATACTGGAGATCAAAGCGATGGTAACTGAGGATTTCAGATACTGGATATCAGAGTGAGGGGAAAGTGGAGATTGCAGATACTGGAGATCAGAGTGAGGTTAAAGTGGAGATTGCAGATACTGGAGATCAGAACGAGGGGAAGCTGGGGACTGCAGATACAGGAGATCAGAGTGAGGGGCATGTG
>NW_025116317.1:0-1017 GCF_004010195.1 Chiloscyllium plagiosum
ACACTGTAAGTAATCTAATCTAATCTAATTTAAACCACTGCAGGTATAGGTGAATGGATTAGGAAATTTTCAGACGACACTAAAGTCAGTGTAGTCGAGGACAGTGTGGAAGAATATTACAGGTTGCAAGGGGACTTGGATAAACTGCAGAATTGGGCTGAGAGGTGGCAAATAGAGTTCAATGCAACTAAATGTGAGGTGATGAACTTTGAGAAGAATAACAGGAAGGCTGAATACTGGCTCAAAGGAAAAATTCTTGGTAGTGTTGTGTGCAGAGGGATCTTTGGGTCCATGTACATAGATTCCTGAAAGTTGCCACCCAGGCTGATAGTGCTGTTAAGAAGGCAAACGGTGTGTTAGGTTTCATTCGTGGAGGGATTGAGTTCCGAAGTTGAAATACCATACTGCAACTATACAAAACGCTGGAGCAGTCACACTTGGAATATTTTGTTCAGTTCTGGTGCCCATATTTCCGGAAGGATCTGGAAACATTGGAAAAGGTGCAGAGGAGATTTACCAGAGTGTTGCCTGGTCTGGAGAGAAGGTCTTGTGAGGAAAGACTGAGAAACTTGAAACTCTTCTCATTGGCAAGAATAAGGCTAGAGGGGATTTGATAGAGACATACAAGATGATCAGAGGATTAGAAAGGTAGACAATGGAAATATTTTTCCGAGGATGATGACATCAGCATGGGGGGAATGGGGGTGGAACCCTGCTCATGACTCCACCTCCATTTTCCCACTCCAGTTACAGGCTCCGCCCCCACTCCCAGCTCCACACCCATACCAGAACCCAGCTCCCAGCCCTGCCGAGTTTTCACCATCCCTCCAGACCTTCCCCTCACTGAGGACGAAAGATCAGTTATCAGCAAAGGCCTCACCTTCATCCCCTCTGTCCACGCATCAATGAATTTAATACATAACAATTCTTCCGTTGCCTCTGTCTCCAAGCTTACTTTCACAATCAGGACTCCTGCCCACCTTCCCAAGGACCCCTTCGCCCACCTCCAACACACTG
>NW_025116318.1:0-1017 GCF_004010195.1 Chiloscyllium plagiosum
GTTGGACAGTCAGTGCTGAGGGAGTGCCGCACTCTCAGAGGGTCAATGTTGAGGGAGTGCCGCTCTGTCGGAGGGTCAGTGCTGAGGGAATGCTGCACTGTCGGAGGGTCAGTGCTGTGGGAGTGCTGCAATGTCAGAGGGTCAGTGCAGAGGGAGTGCCGCACTCTCCGAGGGTCAGTACTGAGGGAGTGCCGAACTGTCGGAGGGTCAGTGTGGAGGGAGTGTCGCACTGTCGGAGGGTCAGTGCGGAGGGAGTGCCGCACTGTCCGAGGATCAGTGCTGAGGGAGTGAGCACTGTCAGAGGGTCAGTGCTGAGGGAGTGCCGCACTGTCCGAGGATCAGTGCTGAGGGAGTGAGCACTGTCAGAGGGTCAGTGCTGAGGGAGTGCCGCACTGTCAGAGGGTCAGTACTGAGGGAGTGCTGCAATGTCGGAGGGTCAGTTCTGAGGGAGTGCCGCACTGTCAGAGGGTCAGTGCTGAGGGAGTGCCGCACTGTCGGAAGGTCAGTGCCGAGGGAGTGCCACATTGTCGGTGGATCAGTGCTGAGGGAGTGCCGCAGTGTCAGAGGCTCAGGGCTGAGGTAGTGGGCACTGTCAGAGTGTCAGTGTTGAGGGAGTGCCGCACTGTCAGAGAGTCAGTAGTGAGGGAGTGCCAAACTGTTGGAGGGTCAGTGCTGAGGGAGTGCCGCACAGTCGGAGGGTCAGTGCTGAGGGAGTGCTGCACTGTCAGAGGGTCAGTGCTGATGGAATGATACACTGTCGGTGGGTCAGTACTGAGGGAGTGCCGCACTGTCAGAGGGTCAGTACTGAGGGAGTGCTGCACTGTCGCCGGGTCAGTACTGAGGGAGTGCCACACTGTTGGAGAGTCAGTGCTGAGGGAGTGCCACACTGTTGGAGGGTCAGTGCTGACGGAGTGCCGCACTGTCGGAGGGTCAGTGCTGAGGGAGTGCCGCACTGTCGGAGGGTCAGGACTGAGGGATTGCCGTACTGTCAGAGGGTCAATGTTGAGGGTGTGCCGC
>NW_025116319.1:0-1017 GCF_004010195.1 Chiloscyllium plagiosum
ACAATGAGAGGCATGGGTAAGGTGAATGCATTCAGTCTTTTGCCCAGGGAAACAAGGACTGGAGGGCATCAGTTTAAGGTTATTGGAGAAATAATGAAAGGGAACCTGAGGGGCAACAGAATTACACAGAGGGTGGTATGTATATGGACTGAGCTGCCAGTGGAAGTGGTTGAGGTGGGTACATTAATAACATGTAAAAACATTTGGACAAATACATGGATAGCAAAGGATCAGAAGCAGATGGGCCAAGTGCAGGGAAATGGGGTTCACGTGATGGGCATTTTGGCGGGCATGGGCCAGTTTGGGCCAAAGGGCCAGCCTCTGCTATAGGATGCTCTGACTCCAAATATATTTGCTATTTCTTCTGCTATCTCTGGTAGCACCCTGGGATGTATTTCATCTGAGCAAGAAGACTTGTCTACCTTTAGCTCCATTAGCTTGCCCAGCTCTAACTCTCTCGTGATGATGGTTGTTTCTTGTCCTCACCTTCCTCAGTCTCCTTATCAATTACTGGCATGTTCTTCGTATCCTCCACTGTGAAGACTGACTGCTGTGTACTCATATTCCTGAACCCTGCTGGATAGGAATAATTGGACACAGAACTCTGAGAGGTCTTCTTTGAGTCTTTATTGATGAGACATGGCAGTTACCTGGATAGTGTACATGCAGAACACCTCCAGGCAGCATCAGGTAACTCCCCGCCTGTCCGATGTGCCACTCCCATTCTTATACCTTTGTGCTTTGTGGTTTTGAATGGAGGCTGTCTCTCAATATTATCTCCATGGCAACGGTCAGTTAGAAAGTCGAGTTCAGCTCAACACTTTGTGGTTAAATCACATACCCCTCTCCCACACCCCTGTGGCTCAGTCAGGTACCTGACAGGCACTTCAGTTTCAGTGGGGCTGTCTGTCAGGATTCTGATGTGGAAGAACTGGTGTTGGAGCGGGGTGGGCAAAGTTAAAAACCACACATCACCAAGTTGTCCTTCCAAATAAACCTGTTGGACTATAAGCTTTT
>NW_025116320.1:0-1017 GCF_004010195.1 Chiloscyllium plagiosum
AGTTAGGGGTAAATGTAGGAAAATGGGTTGGGATGGTTGGTATGGACTTCTTGGGCTGAAGGGCCCGTTTCAATACTGCTGTGATTCTATAAAAATAAGAATGGCAACGACGACTGTAGAGTTTTTTTTTTAGCTCGCACACATTGCTGTGATGAGGAACAATGAAGGAGAGAGAGTGCAATAGGGCGTTTCTTCTCGGGCAGAGTATATTTTCTCCCTCTCTGAGTTGAATCACACAGTAATGTCATCGTTTCCCAAACTGGACCATGTGAGGTCCCTTGTACATTATCCAAACTATGTCTCCATCACATTCCCTGTTCTATGTAGGTGCATCATTGCTGCTGTCATACAGAGACCTATACCCTGAGCAGCAAATGGTCTCGGTCGATTTGAAATATGTTTACATGGCCCTGTGTCATTAAAAAATAAAACGTTTAATGTACTCAGAATACCTGTGTTAAAATGAATGCATTTTTTAAAAATGTAGAAATTGCTGGAAAAACTCGGCAGGCCTGTCAGTACCCAGCATGCCTTTTACATGCTGTAGTTATACCAGCCTCCACCACTTCCTCTGACCGCTCATTCCGTATGCGCACCACTATCTGCGTGAAAAGGTTCCTCTTAGGCCTCTTCAAAGCCTTTCCCCTCTCACGTTCAACCAATGGCCTTCTGGTTTTGGACGCCCCTAACATGGGGAAAAACCCTGACTACTCACCCTATCCATGACCGTTCTGATTTTATAAACCTCTACTGCTGCGAAATGGGACCCCAATCAACACGAATAGCTGTATTTTCAGTCATCCTGGGCCTAAATTCTGAAATGCAATAGTGACACTGCTTCCTTATCTGTTGTGGTTCTGTTCGCCGAGCTGAAAGTTTTTGTTGCAAACGTTTCGTCCCCTGCCTGGGCGACATCATCAGTGCTTGGGAGCCTCCTGCGAAGCGCTTCTTTGATGTTTCCTCCGTTGTTTATAGTGGTCTGTCCCTGTCCCGGAATAGGGACAGACCACTATAAAC
>NW_025116321.1:0-1017 GCF_004010195.1 Chiloscyllium plagiosum
TCGCTCAAATTCTCTCTCTCTACCTTGCTCAAAACCTCTCTCTCTCTCTACCTCGCTCACACTCTCTCTCTACCTCGCTCAAATTCACTCTCTATCTCGCTCAAACTCTCTCTCTCTCTCTCTACCTCGCTCAAACTCTCTCTCTACCACGCTCACACTCTCTCTACCTCGCTCACACTCTCTCTCTACCACGCTCACACTCTCTCTACCTCACTCACACTCAGTCTCTCTACATCGCTCACACACTCTCTCTACCTCGCTCACACTCTCTCTCTCCCACGCTCACACTCTCTCTACCTCACTCACACGCTCTCTCTGCCACGCTCACACTCTCTCTACCTCGCTCACACTCTCTCTCTCTACCACGCTCACACTCTCTCTACCTCACTCACACGCTCTCTCTGCCACGCTCACACTCTCTCTACCTCGCTCACACTCTCTCTCCACCACGCTCACACTCTCTCTACCTCACTCACACTCCGTCTCTCTACATCGCTCACACACTCTCTCTACCTCGCTCACACTCTCTCTCTCTACCTCGCTCAAACCCTCTCTCTCTCTCTACCTCGCTCACACTCTTTCTACCTCGCTCACACTCTCTCTACCTCGCTCACACTCTCTCTCTCTACCACGCTCACACTCTCTCTACCTCGCTCACACTCTCTCTCTCTCTACCTCGCTCACACTCTCTCTACCTCGCTCACACACTCTCTCTCTCTCTACCTCGCTCACACTCTCTCTACCTCGCTCACACTCTCTCTACCTCGTTCACACACTCTCTCTCTCTACCTCGCTCACACTCTCTCTATCACGCTCACTCTCTCTCTCTCTCTACCTCGCTCACACTCTCTCTCTCTAACTCGCTCACACTCTCTATCTCTACCTCGCTCAAACTCTCTCTCTACCTCGCTCACACTTTCTCTCTACCTCGCTCACTCTCTCTCTCTACCTCGCTCACACTCTCTCTCGCTCACTCTTCTCTATCTCGCTCACACTCTCTCTCTCTACCACGCTCAC
>NW_025116322.1:0-1017 GCF_004010195.1 Chiloscyllium plagiosum
GTCCACAGTTCATATGTGGCAGGTTTTCAAAGAGAGGTTAAATATAGTGCAGGATAGGCATGTCCCGTTGAAGGCAAATAAATTGGAAGGCTATATATCCGTGAACTGTTGATGACAGGACAATTGTACGACTCGCCAAGAGGAACAGGGAAGCATACATAACGCCTCGGCAGCTAAGAACATAATGGTCCCTGGAGGAACATGAGAAGAGTAGGACAAGTCTTAAATGAGGAATGAAGGGGGTTGAAAGGGGTCATGAAACAACTTCACGCTAGCACAATTAAGGAGAATCCTAAAGCCTATTATTCATATATAAGAAGCAAGCGGGTAACCAGAGAAAGGATTGGTCTACTAAAGGAAAATAAAGGAAGGGTGTATGTCGAATCTGAGAGACTGGGTATGATTCTGAATAATTATTTTGCATCAGTGTTCACTGAAGAGAGGAATATGATGAATATTGAGTCTAGAGTAAGGCATTTGATTAGTCTGGATCATGTTGACTTAAGTAGGGAAGCTGTGTTGTGCAAGCTAGGGGTAATATATGTGGACAAATCCCCAGGAATGGATGGGATCTATCCCTGGTTCCTGAGTGAGGTGAGAGAGGAAATAGCTGGGGCCCTGACAGATATCTTCGTGGCGAACTTCAGCACAGGTGAAGTTCTGGCCGACTGGAACGTTACTCATATTGTCCACTGTACAAGAAGGATAATAGGGATATTCCGGATAACTACAGAACAATGGGCCTAACATCAGTGTTGGGAAAGTTGCTGGAGAAGGTACTGAGAGATAAGATCTATTCATATTTAGAAAAGAATGGGCATATCAGTGAGAGGCATAGAGCTTTTTGGGAAAGTGCCCAAGTTGATAGATGAAGGAAAGGCTGTTATGTCATATACATGCACTACAGTAAGGAATTAGATAAGGGTCCCCATGGTAACCAAATACAGTACGTAAAGTAACATGGTGTGCAGGGTGTTCTAGACATGTGGATAAAGAATTAGTTGAGCAATAGGAGAC
>NW_025116323.1:0-1017 GCF_004010195.1 Chiloscyllium plagiosum
CCAGTGAGATGTATAGGATAACAGACACACCTCCCAGTGAGACGCACAGGAGAAAAGACAGACCTCCCACCCAGTGAGATGCACAGGAGAACAGACACACATCCATCTCACTCACCCACCCACCCACTCAGTGAGACGCACAGAACAGACACACCTCCCACCCACTGAGATGCACAGGAGAACAGACACACCTCCCACCCAGTGAGATGCACAGGAGAACAGAACAAACACACATCTTACTCAGTGAGACGCACAGGAGAACAGACACACCTGCCACCCAGTGAGACGCACAGGACAACAGACACACATCTTTCACTCACTGAGTGAGACGTACAGGATAACAGAGACACATCTCGCTCAGTGAGACGCACAGGACAACAGACACACATCCCTCTCACTCACCGAGTGAGACGCACCGGAGAACAGACACACCTCCCACCCAGTGAGATGCACAGGAGAACAGACACAATTCCCACCCAATGAGACGCACAGGACAACAGACACGCATCTCTCACACTCACCCACCCAGTGAGACGCACAGAAGAACAGACACACATCTCTCTTACCCACCGAGTGAGACGCACAGGAGAACAGACACGCATCTCACTCAGTGAGACGCACAGGAGAACAGACACGCATCTCACTCAGTGAGACGCACAGGAGAACAGACACGCATCTCACTCAGTGAGACGCACAGGAGAACAGACACGCATCTCACTCAGTGAGATGCACAGGAGAACAGACACACATCTCTCTCACTCACCGAGTGAGACGCACAGGAGAACAGACATGCATCTCACTCAGTGAGACGCACAGGAAAACAGACACGCATCTCACTCAGTGAGACGCACAGGAGAACAGACACGCATCTCACTCAGTGAGATGCGCAGGAGAACAGACACACATCTCTCTCACTCACCGAGTGAGACGCACAGGAGAACAGACATGCATCTCACTCAGTGAGACGCACAGGAAAACAGACATGCATCTCACTCAGTGAGACGCACAGGAAAACAG
>NW_025116324.1:0-1017 GCF_004010195.1 Chiloscyllium plagiosum
TTCTGCCAAATGGCTTTGACAGTCTGCTCAGGCAGGCTGATGTTACACAGTGGTCTTTCCCCACTGATAGGATCCGCCCTCTCCTTTCCCTGAAGGGTCTGAAGGACACTATGTGCTGACCACTTCCTGATGGACTTGTGGTCAAAGGTGTTTTTCTTCATAAATTTCCCCACAAAGCACAGGTGATACGGAACGGTCCAACTACTCGGAGCGTTCCGCGGCAGCGAGGCCAGGCCCATCCTTCGCAACACCGGGGACAGGTAGAACCTCAGTACGTAGTGACACTTGGTGTTTGCGTACCGGGGATCCACGCACAGCTTGATGCAGCCACACACAAAGGTGGCCATCAGGGCGAGGGTGGCATTGGGTGTATTTTTTTTCCCCCGTTGCCCAGATCTTTGTACAGCGAGTCCCTTCGGACCCGGTCCATCTTTGACCTCCACATGAACTGGAAGATCGCCCAGGTAACTGCAGCGGCACAGGTTCTGGGAATAGGCCAGACTGTGCCACGTATAACAGCAATGACAGTGCCTCACACCAGATGACCAGGTTTTTTCCCCGCGATGGAGAGCGACCGTAGCTTCCATCTGCCCAGTTTCTGCCTCACTTTGCTGATACGCTCCTCCCAAGACTTGGCATACGCTTCAGCCCCCCCGAACCAAATACCCAGCACCTTCGGGTGGTCGGTCCTGACGGTGAAGGGGATCGAGGATTGGTCGGCCCAGCTCCCGAAGAGCATGGCCTCGCTCTTGCCTCGGTTTACCTTGGCCCCCGAGGCCCGTTCGAACTGGTCACATATGCACATGAGTCTGCGCACGGACAGCGGATCCGAGCAGAAAACGGCGATGTCATCCATGTACAGGGAGGCCTTAACCTGCAGGCCCCCGCTGCCAGGAATAGTCACCCCTCTCTGGCTCGCATCCTTCCTGATGAACTCGGCAAACGTCTCTATGCAGCACACAAACAAGGCAGGAGAGAGGGGGCAGCCCTGCCTGAGAAGCTATCTGATTCCCACCC
>NW_025116325.1:0-742 GCF_004010195.1 Chiloscyllium plagiosum
TCCAACCCTTCTCGGACCCTAAGCCACTGGTAAATGTTACTGTTACAAGGAAAACACTAGAAAGCCTGGTCTGTGCCAGCTGGCTATTGTTCCTACGATTTATTAAAAAGCTTAAAGCCTCGTAAGTTATTTACTTGAGCCGTTTTCAGTAGGCACTTTGGCCTTTAAGATCTCTTACTTAAAAAAGAGTAGAACATAACCTTTTATTAAAAAATTGACAGCATTGTCACACAATTTAGATGCCTGGTCCTTGACTCAGTGGGCTTCCTCGTGTTACTGATCGCAAGAGCACCTGAGAGGGGCAACGACAGGTACAGACAAAGTTACAAGTATGTGCTTCATAACCTCTGAAACACGCCTGTCCATGGACCATCATATGGGACATACCAGGTGAGCAATAGGCTGACACACCAGCATGAGAGTATTGCAAACTTTGCTATCATATGCTAACAATACTCGCATCAGATTACTGCCCCCAATGGGAAGGTTTGCTCTCTCTGCGCGCGCGTGTGTGTGTGTGCGTGTGTTCATCAGAGACAGAGAGAGAGAGTGTGAGTGTGTGCGCGCGAATGGCGTGGTTGAATGCGAAGCTCATTGTTTGAGAAGGAACGCACATGGAGAAAACAATTTTAATTACGAACAACAGGCAGGCGTTTTGTTAATCAACAGAGAGAACAAGGGACGTTTAATGGACAGATAAGGTAAAGTGTTTGAGAATGTTAAAATAAAGGCATTGCCAGAC
>NW_025116325.1:895-1017 GCF_004010195.1 Chiloscyllium plagiosum
TTGACTGACCTTCATCAACCATGACCATCTTCCTACGTGTCAGGTATGGTTCTAACCAGCAGGGATTTGCCTCTGATACCATTGATTCCAGTGTTGCTAAGGCCCCTTGATATGACACTTCA
>NW_025116326.1:0-1017 GCF_004010195.1 Chiloscyllium plagiosum
CATCTTCATTGCTGTGTGGCCAGTGATGTTAACTCTTGCTGTGGTTTGGTCCGTTGGTGAGGGTTTCAATGAATATGTGTGGGGAATATCAAAAACAGGACAGGTTCTTTTAATGTAAGCAGTCAGCTTTTGCATCAGACATAAATGACAGTTTAGAACAGACCTTAGCACAGTGGAACATGAAGGACTCCTCCAAGCAGGACCATGGAATGAATGTACATGAACTTTTGGCATTGTGGACATCATTCTGATGTATACTGGAAATGCTATGTCACACAAATATAGTTGGAAATTGTAAATGTGGTAGAATTATCGAACTCTTGCCCCCTCCCCCCCCCTCCCCCACCACCTCCCCCAGCATTACCCAAGAATGGGAGCATTGCACATAGCAGCATGTTGATAAATAGCTCAAGGTGAGAGGAAATCAGCTCCCTGCCCTATACAACATATGAGGCCTTTGTAAACTGTGGCCTGCAGGTGATATTTGTAAGGTTGCCTATTGTTACTTCTGCATCACAGAGATGACTACCAGCAATTTGAAATGACATGGTGAAAGGTGTTGGGGTGTTCCAAAGTGCAGCACTAAAAGATATTCTAAGTGAGTTGCAGATAAGCAATGGTGTTATGAGGCCGCTGCATGTCCATTGCCAACCACCGTGGATGGAGTATGCCAGCAGTCGCTGCCCATGAAGTGTGCACAAGGTGTTGGAGATGGCTGGCCAAAATGGAGACTCAGAGTAGCATGTTGGAGCCACCAGATTTTGCTCTGACCTTCATGTCACTATTGTTGCTATCTAGTTTTTCTCTGCCATTTAGGAAAATAGCAAACTTCATATGATTTAGATGAGAACAAGTAGTAATGAAATGTAAATACACGCATTCTGGATCACTGGTGCTGGAAGAGCACAGCAATTCAGGCAGCATCCGACGAGCAGCAAAATCGACGTTTTGGGCAAAAGCCCTTCATCACTGATTACCTTTTGTGCAACAATAAATTTACAGACAATGAATGAAGAC
>NW_025116327.1:0-1017 GCF_004010195.1 Chiloscyllium plagiosum
GGAAGCTCCTACATGCAGATGGTTGGATGGAGCCGTTCTTTTGTCAGTAGTGTTCAGGAGGGTTTCCTTACTCAGTATGTAGACAGACCGACGAGGGGAGAGGCCATTTTTGATTTGGTACTCTGCAACGAACCAGGACAGGTGTCAGATCTCGCGGGGGGAGAGCACTTTGGTGAAAGTGATCACAACTGCCTTACATTTAGCATAGCCTTGGCGAGTGAAAGGAGCAGTTACCAATGGCAGGTATTTAATTAGGGAAAACGAAATTATGACGCTGTCAGGCAGGAGTCGGGAAGTACAAACTGGGAGTAATTGTTCCACAGAAAGTGCACAGCAGACATGTGGAGACTATTTAAAGAGCAGTTCTTGCGAGTGATGCAAACATTTGTTCCTCTAAGACAGGTAAGAAGAGGTAAGATTAAGGAACCTTGGATGCCGACAACAGGGAAACTTCTCGTCAAAAGGAAAAAGGCAGCTTTATAAGGTGGAGGAGGCAAGGATCTGGCACAGCTTTAGAGGATTGCAGGTTTCCTAGAAAGGGGCTCAGAAATGAACTGAGGACAGCCAGGAAGGGGGACGAAAAAGGCTTGGCAAGAAGAATTAGGGAGAACCCAAAAGCATTTTGCTCATACATGAGGAATAAGAGAATGATCAGGGAGAAGGTAGGGCCGATCAGGGATAGCGGAGTTAAGTTGTGCGTGGAGTCTGAGCAGATAGGAGAAGCCCTAAGTGAGCTTTTTGCTTCGATTTTCACCAAGGAAAGGGAACTTGTTATAAATGATAACTTAGAGGAGCTGGGATACAGTGAACAGATCAAGATTGATGAAGTTGATGCGCCAGAAATGTTGGAAAATATTAAGAATGATAAGTCCCCAGGGACTGATCAGATTTATCTTAGGCTGCTAAGGAGGTTACTAAGCCGCTGGCGAGGATAACTGCCTCCTCACTCTCCACAGGAGTCGCACCAGAGGATTGAAAGGAGGTGAAAGTTGTTCCATTTTTCAAGAAAGGTAATAG
>NW_025116328.1:0-1017 GCF_004010195.1 Chiloscyllium plagiosum
GCAGTAATGCTGTACTCTGTCCAAAGGAGAGGCGGTAATGCTGTACTCTATCCAAAGGAGAGGCAGTAATGCTGTACTGTATACAAAGGAGAGGCAGTATTGATATACTCTGTCCAAAGGAGAGGCAGTAATGATGTACTCTATCGAAAGGAGAGGCTGTAATGAGGTGCTCTTTCCAGAGGAGAGGCAGTAATGCTGTACTCTATCCAAAGGAGAGGCAGTAATGCTGGTCTCTATCCAAAGTAGAGGCAGTAATGCTGTACTCTATCCAGATCAGAGGCAGTAATGCTGTACTCTATCCAAAGGTGAGGCAGTAATGACGTACTTTATCCAGATGAGAGGCAGTAATGCTGTACTCTATCCAAAGGAGAGGCAGTAATGACGTACTCTATCCAAAGGTGAGGCAGTAATGATTTACTCTGTCCAAAGGAGAGGCAGTAATGTTGTACTTTATCCAAAGGAGAGGCAGTAATGATGTACCCTTTCCAGATGAGAGGCAGTAATGGTGTACTCTGTCCAAAGGAGAGGCAGTAATGCTGTACAGTATCCAAATGAGAGGCAGTAATGCTATACTCTGTCAATAGGAGAGGCAGTAATGATGTACTCTGTCCAAAGGCGAGGCAATAATGCTGTATTGCATCCAAAGGAGAGGCAGTAATGAAATACTGTCCAAAGGTGAGGCAGTAATGAAGTACTCTATCCAAAGGAGAGGCAGTAATGCTGAACTCTATCCAAAGGAGAAGGAGTAATGATGTACTCTGACCAAAGGCGAGGCAGTAATGATGTAGTCTATCCAAAAGAGAGGCAGAAATGCTGTACTCGATCCAAAGGATATGCAGTAATGCTGTACTCTATCCAAAGGAGCGGCAGTAATAATGTACTCTATCTAAAGGAGAGGCAGTAATGATGTACTCTGTCTGAAAAGAGGCAGTAATGCTGTACTCTATCCAAAGGAGAGGCTGTAATGATGTACTCTATCCAGATGAGAGGCAGTAATGCTGTACTCTATCCAAAGGA
>NW_025116329.1:0-1017 GCF_004010195.1 Chiloscyllium plagiosum
AACTGTACATGACAGCGACTGTGCATGACAAAACCTCTGCAAGTCAGCAACTATGCATGACGCCACCAGTGCATGACAGCAACTGTGCAAGACAGCGACTGTGCATGGCAGTGACTGTGCATGACAACTGCGCATGACAGCATCTGTGCATGACAGCGACTGTGCAAGACAGCGACTGTTCATGATAACAACTGTGCATGACAACAACTGTGCAAGACTGTGACTGTGCATGACAACAACTGTGCATGACAGCGACTGTGCAAGACTCCGACTGTGCATGACAACAACTGTGCATGACAGCGACTGTACATGACAACTGCACATGACAGCGACTGTGCATGACAGCAACTGTGCATGACACCAAATGTGCAAGACAGCGACTGCGCATGACAACAACTGTGCAAGACAGCGACTGTGCATGTCAGTGACTGTGCATGACAGTGACTGTGCATGACAGCGATTGTGCATGACAGCTACTGTGCATGACAGCGATTATGCATGACAACAACTGTGCATGACAATAACTGTGCATGACAGCAACTGTGCAAGACAGCGACTGTGCATGACAACAACTGTGCATGACAGTGACTTTGCATGACAACGCCTGTGCAAGGCGGCAACTGTGCATTACAACAACTGTGCAAGATAGCAACTGTGCATAAAAGCAACTGTGCACGATAGCAACTGTACATGACAGCGGCTGTGCATGACAAAAACTCTGCAAGTCAGCAACTGTGCATGATGCCAACAGTGCATGATAGCAACTGTGCAAGACAGCGACTGTGCATGGCAATGACTGTGCATGACAACTGCGCATGACAGCATCTGTGCATGACAGCGACTATGCATGACTGCGACTGTGCAAGACAGCGACTGTTCATGATAACAACTGTGCATGACAACAACTGTGCAAGACTGCGACTGTGCATGACAACAACTGTGCATGACAGCGACTGTACAAGACAACTGCACATGACAGCAACGGTGCATGACAACAACTGTGCAAGCCTGCGACTG
>NW_025116330.1:0-1017 GCF_004010195.1 Chiloscyllium plagiosum
CAGGAAAAACATAAACAAGGATTTAGGAGGAATGAAAGACACCACGAATTGTCTTTGAGAATCATGATTAAGGAACTTCCCAATCGGTTTGTCAAGAGGAAGAAGGTCGCCGGGGAAGAATCGGTCCACTCAAGGACAAAGGAGGAATTTAATGCATGGATCTGGATGAGGCCAGTGACTGCCTTAATAATTTACATCGGTTTTCACAAAGGAGAAGAACATGGTGGATGGTGAGTCTTGAGAAGGAAATGTTGATATTCCAGAGCATTTCGAAATTTAAGAAATGAATGCTGTGCTGGGAGTTTTGAAAAGCAATGAGGTAGACAAGTCTCCAGGTTATGATGGGATCAATTCCAAAATACTGAGGGAATCGAGTGAGTAATTTGGTTGACCATAGTGCACACTTTTTGCATGCTCTTCAGTCACAGGAGAGGTTCTAGCGAACGGGAGAAGAGCTAGTGTTGTTCCTTTTTGATGAAGTATAACACGGAAAATGCAAGAAAGTTCAGGTCTTGAGCCTTATCTCACTGGTAGGGAAAATATTGGAGATTCTTAGAGATATACCTGACTCCCATTTAGAAAAAAAAATGGAATTATCTTGAAAGGCAACATGGCTTTATGTGTTGAAGGTCGTCTCTCAAATAATTGATTGCATATTATGAGAACGTGGCAAAGGTGATTGATGAGGCCACGGGGCTGGATGCAGGCCATATGGATCAGGGCAAGGCCTTTGGTATGGTTCCTTATGGCAGGTTCATACAGAAGGTGAAGTCAAATGGGATTAGCGGGCAGTCAGTAAGATGGATACAGAACTCGTTGGTCATATAAGACGGAGTGGTGGGGAAAGGGCGTATTTTATTACTGGAGATCTGTGAATAGATTGGATGAGCTGCGGATTGTGAGGATGATTGGCACAGCATACCGCAGGCTATAGATAGGATGGAGTCTTGGATGGAAAAAATGCAGATGCAAATTAATCTGGGTCAATGCCCGTTGATGCATTTTAGAAGGTCTTCA
>NW_025116331.1:0-1018 GCF_004010195.1 Chiloscyllium plagiosum
CTGTGTGAGGTGAGTAGTGGGTGGAGGGAAGGCAGAGGTGAGATGTTTGTCATTGATAACGTTGAAGGCTGTGAAGAACATGGCGTAGTTTCTCCCCTCCGGGGAAATACTGGTCAACAAAGGGTACTCTGGTCGTGTCCACTGTCCGTCTCCTGAGGAGGTCGTTGTAGTTTCTCACTGTGGCACGTTGGAACTGGCGCTCGATGAGTTGAGCATCGTATCCCGTTCTTATGAGGGTATCCCTCAAAATCTTCAGTTGTCTGTTGCGTTCCTGATCGGAGCAGATCCTGTGTATGGGCAGGGCCTGTCTGTAGGAGATGGCATCTTTAACATGTTCAGGGTGGGAGCTGGTGAAGTGCAACATGGTGAGGTTATCCATCGGTTTGTGGTGGAGTGAGGTACTGAGGGGTCTGTCCTTGGAGGTGCGTGAGTCCAAGAATGAGACTGGCACTGAAGAGTAGTGCACTGAGAGTCTGGTGGTGGAGAAGGGGGTGGTGAGCTGCTGTCTTGGACCTTGGTCACGATCAGTATAACTGAGTGGCTCGCTTGGCCATTTCAGAGGGCAGCTGAGAGGGAACCACATTGCTGTGGGTCTGGAGTCACGTGTAGGCCATTAGTGTTACCAGATGGGCTTCTCTGACAATTCACTGATTTCGTGGTCCTCAGTAGATGCTTAACACAAGATTTGTTTTTTGATTGAATTCAGGTTCCACCATCTGCTGTGGTGGGACTCGAACCCTGCTCCCCAGAACATTACCTGGGCTTTCTGGAGTTAATATCCCAGTGATAATCTCACCGGGCAGTCACCTTCCCAGTTTGAATCCTCCCCTCCTGCACCATCCCTCATGCCACATCTTCATCTTAACTATCCTGCCATTCCTACTCTGACTAGCCCTGGGAACAATCCTGCCATTACTACCTTTTTGAGGTCTTCTATTGATCTAACTTCCTTCCTTCACAGCAACGAATCCCCACAGATTCCCCGCTCTCCGGCTGAAGAAGTCTCTCCTTCTCTCCG
>NW_025116332.1:0-1018 GCF_004010195.1 Chiloscyllium plagiosum
CTGCAGTCTGGACAGGACAGTGGAGATCAGGGGGCTGCAGTCTGAATGGGGCAGTGTAGATCCAGTGACTGCAGTCTGAACAGGGCAGTGTAGATCAGGGGACTGCAGTCTGAACAGGGCAGTGAAGATCAGAGGACTGCAGACTGAACAGGGCATAGTAGATCAGGGGACTGCAGTCTGAACAGGGCAGTGTAGATCAAGGGACTGCAGTCTGAACAGGGCATTGTAGATCAGGGGACTGCAGTCTGAACAGCGCATTGTCGATCAGGGGACTGCAGTCTGATCAAGGCAGTGTAGATCAGGGGACTGCAGTCTGAACAGGGCAGTGTAGATCAGGGGACTGCAGTCTGTATGGGCCAGTGTAGATCCAGTGACTGCAGTCTGAACAGGGCAGTGTAGATCAGAGGACTGCAGTCTGAACAGGGCAGTGAAGATCAGAGGACTGCAGTCTGAACAGGGCATTGTAGATCAGGGGACTGCAGTCTGAACAGGGCAGTGTAGATCAGAGGACTGCAGTCTGAACAGGTCAGTGAAGATCAGAGGACTGCAGTCTGAACAGGGCAGTGTAGATCAGGGGACTGCAGTCTGAACAGGGCAGTGAAGATCAGAGGACTGCAGTCTGAACAGGGCAGTGAAGATCAGAGGACTGCAGTCTGAACAGGGCATTGTAGATCAGGGGACTGCAGTCTGAACAGGGCAGTGAAGATCAGAGGACTGCAGTCTGAACAGGGCATAGTAGATCAGGGGACTGCAGTCTGAACAGGGCAATGTAGATCAGGGGACTGCAGTCTGAATGGGGCAGTGTAGATCAGGGCAGTACAGATCAGGGGTCTGCAGCATGATCCGGGCAGTACAGATCAGAGGACTGCAGTCTTAACAGGGCAGTGTAGATCAGGGGACTGCAGTCTGTACGGGCCAGTGTAGATCCAGGGACTGCAGTCTGAACAGGGCAGTGTAGATCAGAGGACTGCAGTCTGAACAGGGTAGTGTAGATCAGAGGACTGCAGTCTGAACAGGG
>NW_025116333.1:0-1018 GCF_004010195.1 Chiloscyllium plagiosum
AAAAGGCAAGAGAGAAAGATATTAACATGGAAATTGATAAACAGACCATGAGAAAAAGGAATAGGGGGCACAAATCTAAGACTAAATCAACAGATAAAGCTTGAGGTTAAATAGTAATGAAAGGATAAAACTAAAGGCTCTGTATTTGAATTCATATCACATTTGAAAAAAAAACAGATGAACTGATAGCACAAATTGAAATATATTGCCATGATCTAATAATTATTACCATTTCTGAGACTTTACTGCATGATAACAGATTGGGACCTCGATACAGAAGGGCTCATGACATTTAAGAAGTACAGAATGTACAGGAAGTACAGAAAAAGATGTTGGGTATTAATGACTTTATTAGCTCAATAAAAAGCAATGCTCTGAATTCAGCAAACCAGGATGCAGAAGCATTTCGGATCGAGACGAAAAATAATGAAAACAAGAAGTGGGACTGGAGGACAGATCCCAAACAGCAATGGCGTGGTATGATGTAAGGTAAAGGAAGAAATAAAAGCAACTTGTCAGAAAGGGACATCAATAATCATGGGAGAGTTTAATCCTGATATAGACTGGAAAAATCAGATGGACAAAGATAGCTTTAGTGAGGGAAAAGTTATTAGTTTTGGAAAATAGCAAATATAACTTCTTTATTCAAAAAGGGAGGGAAACTGGAAACAGGAAACGTGAGGCTGGTTAACTGAATATCTCGTATAAAGATATTAGAAGCTATTATTAAAGACTTTAAAACAGGGCATAAGTTACACGTGCTGTGGATAAACGGGAACTGATAGAGAAACTGAACATAAATTTCCAGAAGGCATATAGAAGGTGACATATCATAGAAACATAAAAAGCAGCAGCTGTAGGCCATTCAGCCCTTCGAGCCTGCTCTGCCATTGTGAATGATCATCCAACACAATATTCTGTTCCCACTTTCTCCCCAGACTCAATGATCCCTTTAGCCCTAGAACTATACCTAACTATTTCTAATGATTCGGAGATGCCGGTGTTGGACTGGGTGTAC
>NW_025116334.1:0-1018 GCF_004010195.1 Chiloscyllium plagiosum
ACTGTCGCCCCATCGCACTGTCACCCCATCACGCTGTCACCCCATCACAGTGTCGCCCCATTGCACTGTGACGCCATCACACTGTCACCCCATCACACTGTTGCCCCATCTTACTGTTGTCCCATTGCACTGTCACTCCATCACACTGTCGCCCCATCGCATTTCCGCTCCATCGCACTGTCACCCCATCGCACTGTACCCCGATCACACTGTCGCCCATCACGCTGTCGGTCCATTACACTGTCTCCCCATCGCACTGTCACCCCATCGCACTGTCACCCCATCACACTGTCGCTCTATCACACTGTCACCCCATCACACTGTCGCCCCATCACACTGTCACCCCATCACACTGTCGCTCTATCACACTGTCACCCCATCACACTGTCGCCCCATTGCACTGTCACCCCATCACATTATCGCACTATCACAATGTCACCCCATTACAGTGTCACGCCATCACATTGTCACTCCATTGCACTGTCACCCCATCACAGTGTCGCTCTATCATGCTGTCACCCCATCACAGTGTCACGCCATCGCATTATCACTCTATTGCACTGTCACCCCATCACTCTGTCGCCCCAACACATTGTCACGCCATCGCACTGTCACGCCATCGCACTGTCGCCCCATTGCACTGTCACCTCATCACACTGTCGCCCCACCTTACTGTCACCCCATTGCACTGTCACCACTTCGCACTGTCCCCACATCGCACTGTCCCCCATCACACTGTCCCCCATCACACTGTCACCCCATCGCGGTGTCCCCCCATCCCACTGTCGTCCCATCGCACTGTCACGCCATCGCACTGTCGCCCCATTGCACTGCCACCCCTTCGCACTGTCACTACATCACATTGTCACTCCATTGCACTGTCACCCCATCACACTGTCGCCCCATCGCATTGTCACACCATTGCACTGTCACGCCATCACACTGCCGCCCCACCTTACTGTCACCCCATTGCACTGTCACCACTTCGCACTGTCCCCACATCGCACTGTCCCCCATC
>NW_025116335.1:0-1018 GCF_004010195.1 Chiloscyllium plagiosum
ATAAATTTTATTTTTCATTAAAAGGTGGAAAGTTAGGGTTTTCTTTCACTCATTTACACTTTTAGCAAATGCCAACAGCATGAGTTCAATTCCCATCACCGACTTGAGGGACTCTCCTTCTCAACCTCTTCCCTCGCCTCAGGGTTGGTGACCCTCAGGTTAAATCTCCACCGGTCACTTCTCTCTAATGAGAGAGTAGCCCCTATGGTCTGGGAAGACTATGGCAACACAAATCAACAATGGGAGATGAGCTTTTCTGGACTTTTAAATTTTAATTAGCACAGGGGTTGGACCTCTGCATCGGAACAATAGGCAGCATCCTGTAACCCTTTGGGTAAAATGCAATTCAGCCAATCAGTTATAATTCTCACACGCTGTCTGTCTCCAGTCTCGAGAAAGCATTTGCACTTTTTGAATTTTAAGGGGCACCCTCGCTGTCTAAGACTTCACTCGAGCTGCAGAGAACTCAAGCCTTCAGCTCCAGCAGGCAGCAAAAACTTACTAAACTAAGAGAAAGCCAAACTATGGATCTTCTTGATTCTGTGTGAGCCCCTGGCCTCACCCACTCACATTTCAAAGAAAACCAGCCAGGGAGAACTCCAAAGCTGTTTACCAACTCCCTGTCTGAAGGAGACAACACACCTCTGCAAGAGAAACAGGATAGAACACATGTCTTATCATCACATCATTCAGCAAGCTGGCACAGAATCTATGGCCTGAAGGCCTTCCTCCTGCTCTGTGAAAACTGTTTGATCCTTGAGCACAGCTTCAGGCTCAGAAAGTGGATTGTATAATGGGACAGTGGAGGTGGAACGAAGCAATAGTTGCAGATTCAGAGACTGAAGAAGGAAGGGAGATCTCTTCAGGAGGAACGGAACTCAAATCAATATGAATAAGTTCAAACCAAAAGCCTCCATACTTTTAAGACAGATACTTGATGAAGTAATCAAAGACAGGGTCAAAAAGTGACTGGATGGCAGCAAAGCATTTAAAGAACACAGTAGGGAGAGATAAAGAG
>NW_025116336.1:0-1018 GCF_004010195.1 Chiloscyllium plagiosum
CATTCATCTGTAAACCAGGAGCAGTTACCTTCCCAGCATGTGGGACTGCGTACACCAAACCAGGGCATTCATCTGTAAACCAGGAGCAGTTACCCTCCCAGCATGTAGGGCTGTGTACCCCACCCCAGTGCATTGATCTGTAACCCAGGAGCAGTTACCCTCCCAGCATGTAGGCCTGTGTACACCAAACCAGGGCATTGATCTTTAACCCAGGAGCAGTTACCATCCCAGCATGTAAGACTGTGTACCCCACCCCAGCGCATTGATCTGTAACCCAGGAGCAGTTACCCTCCCAGCATGTAGGACTGTGTACAAACCCCCAGTGCATTGATCTGTAACCCAGGAGCAGTTTCCCTGCCAGCATGTAGGGCTGTGTACACCAAACCACGGCATTGATCTGTAACCCAGGAGCAGTTACCCTCCCAGCACGTAGGGCTGTGTACCCCACCCCAGTGCCTTGATCTGTAACCCAGGAGCAGTTACCCTCCCAGCATGTAGGACCATGTACTCCAAACCAGGGATTTGATCTGTAAACCTGGAATGGTTACCCTCCCAGCATGTAGGGCACTGTACATCAAACCAGGGCATTGATCTGTAACCCAGGAGCAGTTACCCTCCCAGCATGTAGGGCTGACCAAACCAGGGCATTCATCTGTAACCCAGGAGCAGTTACCCTCCCAACATGTAGGACTTTGTACACCACCCCAGTGCATTGATGTGTAACCCAGGAGCAGTTACCCTCCCAGCTTGTAGGGCTGTGTACACCAAACCAGGGCATTCATCTTTAAACCAGGAGCAATTACCCTCCCAGCATGTAGGGATGTATACATCAAACCAGGGCATTCATCTGTAAACCAGGAGCAGTTACCCTCCCAGCATGTAGGACTGTGTGCACCAAACCAGGGCATTCATCTGTAAACCAGGAGCAATTACCCTCCCAACATGTAGGACTGTATACACCAAACCAGGGCATTCATCTGTAAACCAGGAGCAGTTACCCTCCCAGCTTGTAGGTCTG
>NW_025116337.1:0-1018 GCF_004010195.1 Chiloscyllium plagiosum
GCACTGTCAGTGAGGGAGATAAGGAGGGAGTGCGCATTGAGTGAGGGAGATTAGAAGGGGGTGTGCTGTGAGTGAGGGAGATAAGGAGGGAGTGTGCTGTCAGTGTGGGATATAAGGAGGGAGTGCGCTGTCAGTGAGGGAGATAAGGAGGGAATGTGCTGTCAGTGAGGGGGATCAGGAGGGAGTGCGCTGTCAGTGAGGGAGATAAGGAGGGAGTGTGCTGTCAGTGAGGGAGATAAGGAGGGAGAGCGCTGTCAGTGAGAGAGATAAGGAGGGAGTGTGCTGTCAGTGAGGGAGATAAGGAAGGAGTGTGCTGTCAGTGATGGAGATAAGGAGGGAGTGTGCTGTGAGTGAGGGAGATAAGGAGGAGGTGTGCTGCGAGTGAGGAAGATAAGGAGGGAGTGTGCTGTGAGTGAGGGAGATAAGGCGGGAGTGCACTGTCAGTGAGGGAGACTGAGGGAGTGTGCTGTCGGTGAGGGAGATAAGGAGGGAGTGTGCTGTGAGTGAGGGAGATAAGGAGGGAGTGCGCTGTCAGTGAGGGAGACTGAGGGAGTGCGCTGTCAGTGAGGGAGATAAGGAGGGAGTGTGCTGTGAGTGAGGGCGATAAGGAGGGATAGCACTGTCAGTGAGGGAGATAAGAAGGGAGGGCGCTGTGAGTGAGGGAGATAAGGAGGGAGTGTGCTGTCAGTGAGGGAGATTGATGGACTGCGCTGTGAGTGAGGGAGACTGTGGGAGTGTGCTGTCAGTGAGGGAGATAAGGAGGGAGTGCGCTGTGAGTGAGGTGGATAATGAGGGAGTGTGCTGTGAATGAGGGAGATAAGGAGGGAGTGTGCTGTGAGTGAGGGAGATAAGGAGCGAGTGCGCTGTCAGTGAGGGAGATAAGGAGGGAATGTTGCTGTCAGTGAGGGAGATAAGCAGGGAGCGTATGTCTGTGAGAGAGATAAGGATGGAGTGCGCTGTCAGTGAGGGAGATAAGGAGGGAGTGCGCTGTCAGAGAGGGAGATAAGGAGGGAGTGTG
>NW_025116338.1:0-1018 GCF_004010195.1 Chiloscyllium plagiosum
CCTGACCTTTCTCATCACTTTACTGTTTCTGATAACTGTATCTTCTTCCATCCTCGCACTTTTCTCCCTGCTTTTGAGGATCCCACGCTCAATAGCCTCCCCAGCCCCAGCCAATCCAGTTTAAGCCCTCCCTTGTAGCATGAGCAAACTTGCCTGGCAACATATTGGACACCCTCCAGTTCAGGTATAACCCGTCCCTCTTGAACAGTTTGCTTCTGCCCCACAAAAGATCCCAATGATCTAAAAATCTGAATCTCTGCCCCTTGTACGAATTCTTTAGCCACACATTCATCTGTGATAATCTTCTGTTCCTACCTTCACTAGCATGCAGCACTGGAAGTAAACCCGATATTACCACTGTCATGATCCTGGCTTTTATCTTTTTTTCTGGCTCTCTACAATCACTCTGCCGGACTTCATCCCTATTTCAACCTCCGTCATTTGTACCAACGTGCACAATGACTTCTGGCTGCTGCCCCTCTCCATTGAGAACGATTTGCAGCCGCTCTGAGACACCCTGGACTCTGGCATGTGTGAGGGTACACACCATCCTGAATTCCTATTTGCAGCCACAGAATCCCACAGAATCTCCTGTCTGCACCCCCGCCCCAAAACTATCGAGTCTTAGTAATGACTTCTGAAGTTATTCTGCTCACACAAGCTTCTGAAAATATGATTCCTTCCCAGAACAAATGAAATTGACTGAATTCCCTTTCCGTCAAGTAGTGGGGAGATGGGGAGATTCCAATGAATCATCATCCAGAATCCTCCATAAGTGATAAAACTGACTGCGCTTTCTTTTTGCTCACACACATTGCTGTGATGAGGGATAAGGAAAGAGAAAAGGAAGAGCAGACTGTTCCTTCTCAGACAGATTCCTCGTTTCCATCTCGAAGTTGATTCAATGATGTTATCAGTCCCCAAACTGGACCATGTGAGATCTCCGTGAACATTGTCTGAACGATATGACTCCATCGCATTTCCTGCTTCATGTCGGTGCAATAACCAATAACCAATT
>NW_025116339.1:0-1018 GCF_004010195.1 Chiloscyllium plagiosum
GAATGTGAGACCAGCATAGAGGAGATGAACCCTCGTGTGGAGTGTGAGCCCAGAACAGAGGACATTGAACCCTAGCGAGGAGTGTGAGCCCAGCATAGAGGAGATTGAACCCAAGTGTGGAGTGTGAGACCAGCTCAGAGGAGATTGAACCCTAGTGAGGAGTGCGAGCCCAGCACAGACGAGATTGAACACTAGTGAGGAGTGCGAGCCCTGCACGGAGTAGATTGAACACTAGTGAGGAGTGTGAGCCCAGAACAGAGGACATTGAACCCTAGTGAGGAGTGTGAGCCGAGAACAGACGACATTGAACCCTAGTGAGGAGTGTAAGCCCTGCATTGAGGAGATTGAACCCTAGTGAGGTGTGCGACCCCAGCACAGAGGAGATTGAACCCTAGTGAGGAGTGTGAGCCCAGCACAGACGAGATTTAACCCTATTTGGGAGTGTGACCTCAACACAGAGGATATTGAACCCAAGTGAGGAGTGCGAGCCCAGTACGGTGGAGATTGAACCCTAGTGTGGAGTGTGAGCCCAGCACAGAGGTGATTGAACCCTAGTGAGGAGTGCGAGCCCAGCACGGACGAGATTGAACCCTAGTGAGGAGTGCAACACCGGCACAGAGGAGATTGAACCCGAGTGAGGAGTGTGAGCCCAGCACAGAGGTGATTGAACCCTAGAGAGGAGTGTGAGCGCAGCACAGAGGAGATTGTACCCTAGTGAGGGGTGTGAGCCCAGCACAGAGGAGATTGTACCCGAGTGAGGAGTCCGAGCCCAGCACGGACGAGATTTAACCCTATTTGGGAGTGTGACCTCAACACAGAGGATATTGAACCCAAGTGAGGAGTGCGAGCCCAGTACGGTGGAGATTGAACCCTAGTGAGGAGTGTGAGCCCAGCACAGAGGTGATTGAACCCTAGTGAGGAGTGTAAGCCCAGCACAGAGGTGATTGAACCCTAGTGAGGAGTGCGAGCCCAGCACGGAGGAGAATGTACCCGAGTGAGGAGTCCGAGCCCAGCACAG
>NW_025116340.1:0-194 GCF_004010195.1 Chiloscyllium plagiosum
CAGGTACCTCGGGAGGGGGTTACAGACTGGAATATAATCGAGAGGCTCAGGGTGGTTTATATACAGAATAACAGATACCCCGGGAGGGAGTTCCAGACTGGAATCTAACCGAGGGGTTCGGGGTGGTTTATATACAGAATAACAGGTACCTCGGGAGGGGGTTACAGACTGGAATCTAATCGAGAGGCTCAGGG
>NW_025116340.1:241-1018 GCF_004010195.1 Chiloscyllium plagiosum
GAGGGAGTTACAGACTGGAATCTAATCGAGGGGTTCGGGGTGGTTTATATACAGTATAACAGATACCCAGGAGAGAGTTACAGACTGGAAACTAATCGAGGGGTTCGGTGTGGTTTATATACAGAATAACAGATACCCCGGGAGGGAGTTACAGACTGGAATCTAATCGAGGGGTTCGGGGTGGGGTTTATATACAGAATAACAGATACCCGAGAGGGAGTTACAGACTGGTATCTAATCGAGGGGTTCGGGGTGGTTTATATACAGAATAACAGATACCTCGGGAGGGGGTTACAGACTGGAATCTAATCCAGATGCTCAGGGTGGTTTATATACAGAATAACAGATACCCCGGGAGGGGTTTACAGACTGGAATCTAATCGAGGGGTTCGGGGTGGTTTATATACAGAATAACAGATACCCGGGAGTGAGTTACAGACTGGAATCTAATTGAGGGGTTTCGGGGTGGGGTTTATATACAGAACAATAGATACCCCGGGAGGGAGTTACAGACTGGAATCTAATCGAAGGGTTCGGGGTGGTTTATGTACAGAATAACAGATACCCCGGGATGGAGTTACAGGCTGGTATCTAATCAAGGGGTTCGGGGTGGTTTATATACAGAATAACAGATACCCCGGGAGGGAGTTACAGACTGGAATCTAATCGAGGGGTTCGGGGTGGTTTATATACAGACTAACAGATACCCCAGGAGGGGGTTACAGACTGAAATCTAATTGAGGGGTTCGGGGTGGTTATATACTGAATAACAGATAC
>NW_025116341.1:0-1018 GCF_004010195.1 Chiloscyllium plagiosum
GGACTCACTGTGCAGCAATACTGAGAATGTTATTGACAGCACTTTTAGTGAGTTAGTCACACTGTAGGTGAGGGTTACACAGGCAGAAACGGAATGGGTGACTGTCAGATTAAGTAAAAGGCTCTGGAAGGAAGTGCAGGACTCACCAGTGATCATTCCCCTTCTCAAACAGATATTGTGCACCGCTTGGGATTCTATAACGGGGGGAACAGGTGGGGTGGACTCTCAGGGGAAATCAGCAACAGCCAGGTTCATGACATCACAGATAGCTCCGCTGCACAGAACTGGAGGAAGGAGAATGACAGAGCTGCAGTGACAGGGGGTCCAGTAGTCAGGGATAGAGACAGGCGCGTCTGTGGCCACAGACATGAATCCAGGACAGTGGAATTGAATCCAGGTCCATTTATTGATAAGTGCACAGACCAATAAAGGTCAGCGTCCCAAATGCAACCTTCAGCATTTGACCACCCTGAAGCTCTACTTTCCAGAGACTGTGCACTTGTTCTAAGCCCTTCAGAGGGATTGAAGGGGATGGGGAGAAAACAGGAACAGGGTTGTGTTGTAGATCTACAAAATAACGGTAACCCTCCCCTCTCGGTCTATCCCCTCTGTCTCTCACCCCCCATCGTGCCTCCTCCCCACCACAAGGAAAAGATCTTGTGTATTTACCCTATCCATGCCCCTACTGATTTTATAAACCTCTATAAGGTCACCCATCAACCTCTGACGCTCCAGGGAAAACAGTGTATTTATCCTCTCTCTATAGCTCAAATCCTCCAACCCTGGCAACATGCTTGTAATACTATTCTGACCCCTTTCAAGTTTCACAATATTGTTTTGATAGGAAGGAGACCAGAATTGCACGCAATATTCCAAGCGTGACCTAACCAATGTCCTGTAGAGCCGCAATATGACCTCCCAACCCCTGTACTCAGTGCTCTGACCAATAAAGGAAAGAGTACTAAACACCTTCTTTACTATCCTTTCTACCTGCGATTCTGTTTTCAAGGAGATATGA
>NW_025116342.1:0-1018 GCF_004010195.1 Chiloscyllium plagiosum
GGGACGGGAAAGGTAGTATGTTATTCCCTGTCAGTATCAACCACTTCTATGTTAGTTGTGACCCCCGTTTGTTCACTAACCAGTGGAAGACAAGTGTCAGTAGGATGCGGGAAAGACCACTCTGGAAGTGAAAGCCCCGCATTGGACTTGACATCTACTTGTCGTCGGCGAAATGATGTCTCTAAGGAGTTAATATTTACACCAAGGTCATGGGTGAAGTGGAGAAACCTAACAGACAGGCATCACAATCCCACTTGTCAATACTTCTATGACACTGGCACTAGTTATCTGGTATGTCCCGATGGAAATGGATGGATGTGTGGAAAGGTAATTGTACCTCACAACATAGAACATAGAACATAGAACATAGAACCACAGAACAGGCCCTTCGGCCCACGATGTTGTGCCGAACATTTGTCCTAGCTTAAGCACCCATCCATGTACCTTTCCAATTGCCAATTAACGTTCGCCAATGATTCTGACTCTGCCAATCCCACAGGCAGCGCATTCCATTACCCCACCACTCTCTGGGTAAAGAACCTACCCCTGACATCTCCCCTTTAGCTTCCACCCTTCACTTTTAATTTATGTCCCCTTATAACACTCTGTTCTACCCTGGGAAAAAGTTTCTGACTGTCTACTCTATCTATTCCTCTGATCATCCTATAAACTTCCATCAAGTCACCCCTCATCCTTCGCCGTTCCAATGAGAAAAGACCTAGCACTCTCAACCTATCCTCGTACAACCTGTTCTCCGTTCCAGGCAACATCCTGGTAGATCTTCTCTGCACCCTCTCCAAAGCTTCCACATCTTTCCTAAAGTGAGGCGACCAAAGCTGCACACAGTACTCCAAATGTGGCCTTACCAAGGTCCTGTACAGCTGCAACATCACTTCACGACTCTTGAATTCAATCCCTCTGCTTATGAACGCTAATGCACCATAGGTCTTCTTGCAAGCTCTATCCACCTGAGTGGCAACTTTTTAAGATCTATGAACATAGACCCTAAGATCCCTCG
>NW_025116343.1:0-1018 GCF_004010195.1 Chiloscyllium plagiosum
TGGGATAACTTAATAGACAGTGTGACACAAGAATGGACAGTGTGATACAGGAATAATCAGTGTGATACAGTAATGGACAGTGTGACACAGGAATGTACAGTATGACACAGGAATGGACAGTGTGATATAGTAATAGACATTGTGACACAGGCATGGAGAATGTGATACAGTAATGGACTGTGTGACACAGGAATGGACAGTGTGATTCAGTATTGGACAGTGTGACAAAGGAATGGACAGTGTGATACAGTAAAGGACAGTATGATACAGTAATGGTCAGTGTGACACAGGAATGGACAGTGCGACACAGGAATAGACAGTGTGATACAGTAATGGACAGTGTGATAAATTAATGGACAGTGTGACACAGGAATGGACAGTGTGACACAGGAATGAACAGTGTGATACAGGAATGGACAGTGTGACACAGGAATAAACAGTGTGATACAGGAATGGACAGTGTGATATATTAATGGACAGTGTGACACAGTAATGGACAGTGTGATATAGTAATGCACAGTGTGATAAATTAATGGACAGTGTGATACAGTAATGGACAGTGCGATACAGTAATGGACAGTGTGACACAGGAATGGACAGTGTGTCACAGGATTGGACAGTCTGATACAGTAATGGACAGTGGGATAAATTAATGGACAGTGTGACACAGGAATGGACAGTGTGGTACAGTAATGGACAGTGTGATTCAGGAATGGACAGTGTGAAACAGGAATGGACAGTGTGACACAGGAATGGTCAGTGTAATACAGGAGTAGACGGTGTGACACAGGATTGGACAGTGTGATACAGTAATGAACAGTGTGACGCAGTAATGAACAGTGTGACACAGGAATGGACAGTATGACGCAAGAAGGGACAGTGTGATACAGGCATGGACAGTGTGACACAGGAATGGACAGTCTGATATAATAATGGACAGTGTGACACAGGAATGGACAGTGTGATGCAGTAATGGTCAGTGTATTAAATTAATGGACAGTGTGACACAGGAATGGAC
>NW_025116344.1:0-1018 GCF_004010195.1 Chiloscyllium plagiosum
ACACAGTGAGTCAGGCAGCATCAGGAGGGTGGGGGAACACAGTGAGCCAGACAGCATCAGGAGGGTTGGGGAACACAGTGAGCCAGACAGCATCAGGAGGCTGGGGGAACACAGTGAGTCAGGTAGTATCAGGAGGGTGGTGTAACACAGTGAACCAGGCAGCATCAGGAGGCTGGGGGATCACAGTGACTCAGGCAGCATCAGGAGGCTGGGGGAACACAGAGAGTCAGGTAGCATCAGGAGGGTGGGGGAGCACAGTGAGTCAGGCAGCATCAGGAGGCTGGGGGAACACAGTGAACCAGGAAGCATCAGGAGGCTGGGGGAACGAAATGAGTCAGGCAGCATCAGGAGGCTGGGGGAACACAGTGACTCATGCAGCATCAGGAGGCTGGGGGAACACAGTGAGTCAGGAAGCATCAGGAGGGTGGGGGAACACAGTGACTCAGGTAGCATCAGGAAGGTAGGGGAACACAATGAGCTCGGTAGCATCTTGGAGGCTGGGTGAACACAGTTACTCAGGCAGCATCAGATGGCTGGGGGAACACAGCGAGCAGGGGTAGCATCAAGAGGCTGGGTATCACAGCAAGGCAGGTAGCACCGAGAGGCTGGTGGAACACAGTGAGTCAGGCAGCATCAGGAGGCTTGGGAAACACAGCGAGCTGGGTAGCATCAGGAGGCTGGGGAACACAGCAATCCAGGTAGCATCAGGAGGCTGAGGGAACACAGTCAGTTCGGCAGCATCAGGAGCTGGGGGAACACAGCAAGGCAGGCAGTATTAGTAGGCCGGGGGAACACAGCAGGCCACGCAGCATCAGGATGCTGGGGGAACACAGTGGGTCAGGCAGCATCAGGAAGCTTGGGGAACACAGTGAGTCAGGCAGCATCATGGAGTGTGGTGGAACACGGTGAGCTGGGTAGCATCAGTAACCTGGGGGAACACAGCGAGTCAGGAAGCATCAGGAGGCTGGGGGAACACAGTGGGTCAGGTAGCATCAGGAGGCTGGGGGAACACATTGAG
>NW_025116345.1:0-1018 GCF_004010195.1 Chiloscyllium plagiosum
AGTAAGTGAACAAAGCATTCAGAGCTCTGGGTCGAAAGCTCTTTGTCCCTGACAAACTACAAAGTGTATCAGTTCAAAAAGTAAGACCTCGTTTTGTCCCTGCCCCCGTCTTTTATACAATAAAAAACGTCATATAAACACTGAGGTAGAATTATCTTCTGATTGGGTGTTGGTCTGACTCCATTCCCCGTCTCCTCGCATTCCTAGCTGTCCGACCCCACGTGACCTTCTTTTGCCCGCGAAATGGAGCATCACGTGACCTCCTCGACCCACTTCCAGGGCGCGAAACGGGACGTCACATGACCGCCCCACGTTCTTCCGGGGCGCGAAACGGGACGTCACGTGACCACGCCCCCTGCTTGGGTTACAGTGTCACCACAGGGTTTTGAGTGCTGAATCCATCCAGAGTCACAGCCAGCCTTCTGTTTTTAAAGTAAGGAATATATTTACAAGTCCCCCTTTTGGTCTCATGAAAATGAGACCAACCAACCAGTTCTATACATCATATTCGCTCTCTGATGCATAGACAGAAGATAAAAGCTTCTGTCATCACTCTCACAGTAACTCTGTACCTCCTTTGGACTAGGATTAATATCAAATTTTGTCAGAGTTAACAAAAGTGGATTTTTTAACTCTGAACAATGATCAAGTTGCCCCTTTGTCAGGCTCACATGGTCTCGAATGTTCCATCTATTATCCAAGGGTGACGACCTCTTGGGGGTCCATTGTACCCCAGTCCATGTTAATACATTATCCCACGACGGGCATGGATCATAGTAAATGGCATAAAAACAAAGGTATACATCATACTCCCTCCAGCTCCCTATATCTTTGCCACAATCAATTACTTCGCATAAATCAAACTGATATGTTGTACCATGATTTCTATCGTGTCTAATGTGTACCTGGCTCCTCGTCTCCCTTAAACATTTATCCGCCTCTTGTCCTACTACTCTTTTGTTCCTGGAACTTCGTCCCTCGCCTATGTGTTTGTCCCTCGTGGTTAGTACTCCTATTA
>NW_025116346.1:0-1018 GCF_004010195.1 Chiloscyllium plagiosum
TTAACCAATCCCTTTGTTTCATTGTGTGAGAAATCTTCCCGATAGATTCACTACATTCTGTGCCCCATCTACTAGTGCCCCCCTCTCAGATATGTAGCTCTGATTCCCACCCCTTACCAGACTAGTTTAAACCCTCCCAAACCATACGACCAAATCTCCCACCCAGGAAATTTGTGCCTCTCCATTTCAGGTGCAACGTATCCTTCATGTACAGGTCCCACCTTCCCCAGAAGATCTCCCAATGGTCTAGGTATCTGAAGCCATCCCTCATGCACCAGCCTCGCTGCCACGTGTTAAGTTGCATTCACTGACTGTTCCTCCTGTCACTATCTCGTAGCACTGGTAACAAACCCGAGATCTCGTCCTGCTTTTCAGCTTCCAACCTAGCTCTCTGTGGTCACTTTTCAGATATCACCCACTTAAAAACTTCCCGGCAGCCCTCATTTCTCTTTGCCCTTTCTCCTCACCACTCAGTAAAAAACCAAATTTTTTTAACACACCTTCCTGGCCGTCCTCTGCTCCTCCTCTGCAACTCTCAACAAATGGAGGCCCCGAAACCTGAGGTAAGTACTCATTTTACTCACTCTCCCAGCAGTCCTCCACTCCTCCTTCACATCTTGGTGGGCGGCACGGTAGCACAGTGGTTAACACTGCTGCTTCACAGCGCCAGAGACCCGGGTTCAATTCCCGCCTCAGGCGACTCTCTGTGTGGAGTTTGCACATTCTCCCCGTGTCTGCGTGGGTTTCCTCCGGGTGCTCCGGTTTCCTCCCACAATCCAAAAATGTGCAGGGGTTAGGTGAATTGGCCATGCTAAATTGCCCGTAGTGTTAGGTGTAGGGGTAAATGTAGGAGAATGGGTCTGGGTGGGTTACGCTTCGGTGGGTCGGTGTGGACTTGTTGGGCCGAAGGGCCTGTTTCCACACTGTAAGTAATCTAATCTAATCTAATCTCTCAACAAAGACTCTGGAAATGGATAAGCAATGCGCAACACATTGGCAGATGGAATACAATGTTGGG
>NW_025116347.1:0-1018 GCF_004010195.1 Chiloscyllium plagiosum
TGCATTAGAGCCAGTCTCAATACCAGAAACCTGCCTGTTCGTGCTACATTCCCCTGAGAATCCACCACCTCCTAAATTTTCCAAAACAGCATACCTTTTTGAAATGGGTATATTCACAAAAGATGTCTGCCCTAGTTGCCTACCTCTCTTACACTTTCTGGAGTTAACCCGTCCATGTGACTGTATCTGAGACTTTCCCCCTTCCTATAACTGCCATTCATCACATACTGTTGCTGTTGCAAATTCCTCATCTCTTCTATCGGTGTCTCCAACCGATCCACTCGATCTGATAAGATTCGCATCCAACAGCATTTATGGCAGATATAATCCGTATACACCCTTCAACTCTCTTTAAACTCTCACATCTGACAAGAAGTACATATCATTGCAAAGGCCATTTTTGCTCCTTCACAATCTGCTGACCTAGAAAATAATGCTGTCTTAGTCCTCTACAAAACACTGCACCAGGTTAAATTAATAGTTATGCCTTATATTTTAAGGTTAATCAAGAGACTTATCTCCAAAAACATATATTAAAGAAAGAGCCCACTACTCACTACTGCAGGTTTTCTACTGGTTAAACTTAAAACAGCAACTAACTTATCTGATTCTGTGTTGTGAACTCTGCCCAAACAGGCTTCTCCAAGATTAGTCGTGAAATTAACTGTTTGTTTATTTTCCCCGACGCACTCCGATGTCCAGCGATACATGAATTGAAAAACAAAAAAGGCAGTAACTGTGCAGGTTCTCTCTCTCTCTCTCTCTCTCTCTCTCTCTCTCTCTCTCCCCTGCGCTGTCCTACAATGTGCGTCCTTTGTCTCCCCTTCTCCCTTTTAAAACTACTGTTGCTTTGACTTCATTTTCCTAAAGTTCCAAAACAATGCAACAGCATATAAAACAGTAATTGTTTCTCCTGGAATTCGAGTAAATCACCTCCAGCACCAAAAATACCTAAAAAAAGGAGCGGTCTTACAACCAGAATGTTTTTCCCGTCCTCCATCTTGCCCCTGGTACACCC
>NW_025116348.1:0-1018 GCF_004010195.1 Chiloscyllium plagiosum
TGCATGGAAATGGACCTTTAAGGGCAATTAGGGGATGTTTAACACCAAGATCTGGTGAACGAGTAAAATAAAACTTCAGTAAGTTACATCTTCTGTTCAAATGCAATGTGTGAGCATTAATAAAAAACACAAGGTGACCACATGTGGAATGAAAGTACAGCCGAGACATTAATTTGAGTTTGCGTGGGTTTCCTCCGGATGTTCCAGTTTCCACCCACAGTCCAAGGATGTGCAGGTCATGCTAAATTGCCCATAGAGTTAGGTGCATTAGTCAGGAGTAAATATGGGGAATGGGTTTGGGTGTGTTACTCTTCGGAGGGTCTGTGTGGACTAGTTTGGCCGAATGACCTGCTTCCACACTGTAGGGAATCTAATCTAATTTTATATTCTTTTGTGCCTCCTACTTATAACATTAGCTTATTTATTCAATACTTAACTCGTGACAAAAGTCAATCCAGAAATAAAAGATTTGTAGTTGTAGGATTGAAAATACTTTTGATGGTTCATGGAAATATTTCTCAACTATTCTTCGGGAGTGAAAATTGCCAACATTTCAAGGTTTCATTTGTGAAAGGAAACACATCCAAATTTCCATGCCCATCTTTCCCAAAATATTTAAGATCCTCAATTAGATTTTCAGCACCTGTATAATTCTCAACTATTCTTCGGGAGTGAAAATTGCCAACATTTCAAGCTTTCATTTGTGAAAGGAAACACATGCAAATTTCCATGCCCATCTTTTCCAAAATATTTAAGATCCTCAATTAGATTTTCAGCACCTGTATAACACTGAAATAGTCCATAACAAAGAGTCATAGAGAGCATTATTTTACTTCAGTTCTGCTGTATTATCCAGCTCTTTCTACTCCCATTACAGCCTTTGAGAATGCTCCAACATACCATCCTCTTCTCTGTTGTTGGGATGGTCACTTACTTATTCTTGGAACAGCAGGATAACTATAAAGATTAATATTTTGTTAAAATACATAAAACAGCTGTCTGGCTATCCCACAAGATT
>NW_025116349.1:0-1018 GCF_004010195.1 Chiloscyllium plagiosum
ATCATCAATACCCTCAATATGCTGATCCACAAAGAAAAAATCAAATTCTTGACCGGTGTTCGTCCCTACAGCTATCTGGAACTCTATCACATTCCTCATAGGACGATCTATGTATTTGCATTAAACGTCTCCTGGATTTACATTAAATCTTGCCCCCATTGAATCCTTTCCCATGAAGGCACTCTCTCTTTATGTCAGCAATGCTGAAATGCTCCCCAACTGCAATATAATCCTCTCACACATATCTGCATTTGATTACATATCTACTCATGTGTCTCTCTTCAACTTTTGGGAGATGTGCTGTCGAATCACAGACATGTATATTCAATTTGTTTATTTCTAATCACTAAGAGTAACCGCAAGGTGTAAGTAACTTCTCGGCATTTGCCCCCCACCCCCCAAAAAAAAGAATGGGTTTTTGTTGTGGGTTAAGATAGTGTGAGAGTTGGTCGACTCCCCATGAAGGAAATGCAACAAAGGCAAACTGCTCCCTTGATAGTTCACCATTCCTTAGACTGGGATTACATAATTGTTAATCATGCTGATTTTATGGCACCTTTTATACTCGAAAGTATCTGCAGACAAAGCGTGCGTGTGCGTGTGAGTCTGTGTGTATGTCTGATAGAGAGAGTGTGAGTGTGTGTCTGTGTGTGCGTGTAAGAGAGAGAGAATATATGTGTGTGAGAGAGATAGAGAGTGAGAGCATATGTGTGTGTGTGAGAGTGTGTGTGTGTCAGAGATCGACAAAGAGAATGTGAGTGAACGTGTGAGTGTGTGTCACAGATCGAGAGACATTGTGCAAGGGTGTGTGAGACAGAGGGAGTGAGAATATAAGTGTGTGTGTGTAAGAGAGTGTGTGTGTCAGAGATCGAGAGAGAGAATGCGAGTGAATGTGCGCATGTGTGTCAGATATCGAGAGAGAAAATGTGCGAGTGCGTGAGAGAGAGGGAGAGAGAATGTGAGTATGCGTGTGTGTGAGAGAGGGAGAGAGAATGTGAGAGTATGCGTGTGTGAGCAA
>NW_025116350.1:0-1018 GCF_004010195.1 Chiloscyllium plagiosum
GAAGTGACAAAACCTTTCCACTCTCCAGCTCTGTAGGTTGGTGATAGGGCAGTCTGAAAGCAATATGGGTACAGGCTATGGCACCCTACAGCTGAGGGAAGGTAGTGATGGCAGAGAATCCCACTGCCCAGGTTGCTTGGCTGTCCTTGTTATGGGTGAATGATGTAAACAAGTCTAATCTGGAGAAAGAGGCATCAGTGACAGCTTGAATGCATTTGCAGGTCTGAAAATGTGTTGCTGGAAAAGCGCAGCAGGTCGGGCAGCATCCAGGGAACAGGAGAATCGATGTTTCGGGCATAAGCCTTCCCGAAGAAGGGCTTATGCCCGAAACATCGATTCTCCTGTTCCCTGGATGCTGCCTGACCTGCTGCGCTTTTCCAGCAACACATTTTCAGCTCTGATCTCCAGCATCTGCAGACCTCACTTTCTCCTGCATTTGCAGGTCCCCTCAACTGGGAGATGCTACAAAAGACTTGATGTAAAATACATGTGTGTGTAAAATCTATGGGATTTTGAATTAATGACAAATATGTTTTGTCCTAATTATTTGAAAGCACTTAATAATTATCTAGGTATGTTTTTCTGGAACCATGACTTAAAGGTGGAATGTGCCTCCTGGAATAATAATGGTTATTTGTTATATTGTGCTAGTTTGTAAGAAAAATCATTGACAGATTTTATTCTGAGCAAGGATCACTGGACCCAAAACATTAACTCCTGATTTCTCTCCACAGATGCTGCCAGACCTTCTGAGTTTTTTTTTGTTTGTTTTTGGAATGACTGCAGTTTTTGAATAGGAAATGGGACTTTATTTTGTGTTTTGAAATATTTTATAATATATTGCAAATAGAAAGGAAAACAAAGAACTGCAGATGGAACTGGAGATCTGAAAGAACCAAATTCAAAACATGTCTGAGAAATTCAGAGGCTCTGGTAACATCTGTGGCAAGAGAAACACAGTTAACACTGAGTCTAGTGTGGCTGCTCCTCAGAACTCTGTTTCTCTTTCTATGGATGC
>NW_025116351.1:0-1018 GCF_004010195.1 Chiloscyllium plagiosum
TGAGTTGGTATTTCAAGTTGGCCTCACTTGCTGTAACCTTTTTTTATTTCCTTACAGTATGTCAATTTCTTCCATCAATGTGTTACGATTCAGAAGTTTAAACTGCATTTGTGACCAAAGTAGAACAGTTCTTCATAACCCAGAACTTTGAAACTGAGCAAAAAAAATTTGTTCAAACAGAAAACGAGAAAGCACCAGTCTGATGGGCTGGAAAAAAGTTCATTCCATCGCAATCGGACGTGGACAATTATTAACCTTGTTTTGTTCCCTTAGGTTGCTTGGTCACTAACGTCAAAAAGCACCAGTCTGATGGGCTGGAAAAAAAGTTCATTCCATCGCAATCGGACGTGGACAATTATTAACCTTGTTTTGTTCCCTTAGGTTTGGACAATTATTAACCTTGTTTTGTTCCCTTAGGTTGCTTGGTCACTAACGTCAAAAGGCCTAAGAAATTAATGATTCATAGATCTCTTTAACCATTTACTGGAAGTTCTCTTGAAGGAAACACTGCTGCAATATAGCCCTTTACAGATTTCCCGGAGTGGAAACAGACTATTGGCACAAAAACTCCACACCGACCCACCAACAAATAGCCCATCCAGACCCATTTACCTACTCTGTTACTCTATGTTTACCACTGAACTTTGCAACTTGCCTGCACATCCCTGAACACTGTGGCCAATTCAGCTTACATGAACATCTTTGGATTATGGGAGGAAAAGCAGGCACACAAGAAGAATATTTCTTTCTCTTCTTTTTTCAAACATGGAATCCCTACACTGTGGAAAAAGGCCACTTGGCCCAATAAGTCCTTCCTGGCCCTTCGAAGAGTATCCAATTACACTGCACTAATCCACCTAAGTTACACACTCTTGAACACGATGGACAACTTCGCTTGGACAATTCACCTGATGTGCATGTCTTTGGAATTTGGAAGGTTAGGCACTCAAACATGGCGAGAACGTGCGAACTCCATACAGACTGCCGCCCTAGGCTACAACTGAACCTGGTTCCCTAG
>NW_025116352.1:0-1018 GCF_004010195.1 Chiloscyllium plagiosum
TTGGTATAAAGGTCATAACTTTGATTACTTTTTTATGGGATCATTGGAGATTGTGGCTATCCCTAATTGCCACCTGATCTGGATGAATTGTTAGGCCATTTAAGGGGGCCGTTAAGCGTCAGTGTTAAGAGTGTGGTGCTGGAAAAGCACAGCAGGTCAGGCAACATCCAGGAATCTTCATAAGCCCCACTCCTGATGAAGGGCTTATGCCCGAAACGTCGATTCTCCTGCTCCTCGGACGCTGCCTGACCTGCTGTGCTTTTCCAGCACCACACTCTCAACTCTGATCTCCAGCGTCTGCAGTCCTCACTTTCTCCTGGCAGCTAAGAGTCACCCACAATGCTGTGAGTCTGGAGTTACATGTTGACCAGACTGGGTAAGGATGGCAGATTTCCTGGCCAGAAGGACATTAGTGAACCAGACAGGGTGTTTTCTGATTGCTGATAGTTTGACAGCACCATCACCGAGCCTGGCTTTCAGCTCCAGATTCTTAATGCAGTAAGTTCAGGTTTCACCAGCCTGATGTTGGTGAGTGCAGGTCCTCAGACCCTTCGCCTCTCGATTATGAGCAGAGGGGCAATACTATTTACCCCGACCTCCTCAAGGAAAACTTGGGGATGCATTGTGAACTGTGAGAAGGGATGGTGTAAAACTTCAACAGGACACAGAAAGGTTGAACAAATGGCAAGTTGCATTTACTGCAGAGAGGTGTGCAATGATTCATTGGAACGTAGGAACCGCTGTAGGCCATTCAACCCATTTCCCCACTTAATATGGTTGTGGCCGACACAATATTTTTTCTAAAGTCATCTCTATAACTATTGTCAACCAGAAATCTATCAACAATTCACATGGGTCTGGCAGCACCTGTGGAGAGAGAAGAACAGAGAAAGACCTTCAGTCCAGTCTGACACTTCAATAACTCAGCCTTGTGTTTTAAAGACTGAACTTCCATAGTCCCCTGGGATATAGAAAATTCCAAAGGCTCCCAATCCTCTGAGTCTATTTTTAGATTCTC
>NW_025116353.1:0-1018 GCF_004010195.1 Chiloscyllium plagiosum
TGGCCTGAAGTTGGTCAATACTGTGTGTGAAAATAAGCCTGTGGCCCGAGGTTGGTCAATACTGTGTGTGAAAAATGCTGTGGACGTGAATGGTCAATACTGTGTGTGAGTAATCCTGTGGCCTGACGAGGGTCAATACTGTGTGTGAATAATCCTGTGCACTGTGAATGCTCAATACAGTGTGTAAATAATCCTGTGGACTGAGGGCAGTCAATACTGTGTGTGAATAATCCTTTGGCCCGTGAATCGTAAATACTGTGTGTGAATAACCCTTGGCCGAAGGATGGTCAATACTATGTGCGAATAGCCTTTTGCCTCAGGATGGGCAATACTGTGCGTGAATAATGATGTGGCCTGTGGATGGTCAATGCTGTGTGATAATAATCATGTGGGCTGTGGATGGTCAATACTATGTGTTAAAAATCTGTGGCCTGTGCATGGTCAATATTGTTTGCAAATAATACTGTGTCCTGAGGATGGTCAATACTGTGCGTGAATAACCCTTGGCCTGAGGATGGTCAATACAGTGTGTGAACAATCGTGTTGCCTGAGGTTGTTCAATACCATTTATTAATAATCCTGTGGCCTGAGAATGGTCAATATAGTGTGAGAATAATCCTGTTGCCTAAGGATGATAAATACTGTGTAGGAAACATCCTGTGGCTTGAGGATTGTCAATACGTTGTGTGGATAATTCATGGCCTGAGGATGGTCAATACTGTGTGTACATAATCCTGTGACTTCAGGAGGGTCAATACTATGTGGGAATAATCCTGTGACCTGTAAATGTTGAAGACAGAGTATTCATTAATCCTGTGGCCATGTGCTAGTCAATGCTGTGTGTGAATAAACCTGTGCCCTGTGAATGGTCAATACTGTGTGTGAGTATTGCTGTGGCCGTTTGAATCGTCAATATTGTGTGGGAATAATCCTGTGACGTGTAAATGAACAAGACAGTGTGTGCATTAATCCTGTGGCCGTATGGTGGTCAATACTGTATCTGAATAATCCTGTTGGC
>NW_025116354.1:0-1018 GCF_004010195.1 Chiloscyllium plagiosum
GAGGCTGCTGTGTGCTCTGTTTCACAAAGACATTGCTCACTCCTGCAACACCTGACTATGCCTTACAACAGGAGGGTTTCCCAGTTCACCAAATAGACCGCTCAGTGTTTAACACAACCAAATATTGCATTAGTTGTATGACACTATAATCTTTTGCTATAAATTCTGTGTCCTATGATCCTGCACCACTAGCTACCTGATGAAGGAGCAGCGCTCTGAAAGCTTGTACTTCTAAATAAACCTTCCAATTGTAACCTGGTGTCATGTGATTTTTAACTTTGTTCATCCCAATCCAACACTGGCACCTCCACATCATCTTCAAGTAAAACACATAGGACATTGTAATGTTGCCATCTGAGGGATGTTTCTATAACCAGAATAAAATATCATCCTCACTCAAGGCACTGCAGAGACCTACATCATTAGCCTTTGCATATCCATTTTCTTCAGTTAGGACTTAAGGTTCTGTCACATTTTCAGTCCATTTTTATTTTGTACTTAGGGGCCTCCCATAACATGAGGCCCTAAATTGTAGCTTACTTAGCTGTAGTCTAAATCTGGCCCTGTCAGCATGTAGTTATATTCACTGAAGTTGACCTCACATTTCTACAGCATGGAAAGGTGCAGGAAGGAAGCCTGAGCCTAAATTTCCACTTTGTTGCATTGGTTTTTCCAGAATAATTTATCTGTAATTGGTCAAAACAGTGCAAAATATTGAACTGAACAAAGCCGCCACAAGATTCCCCCAGAATGCTCAGACTCCCGACTGGTGCCAGGACGCTATTGATGTATCCACTTACCTTCTGGTGCAATAGCCTTCCCCCATTAATGCCTGGGATCAACCAGAGGCAGCCACATGCCCATGAAACATGGGAAATGCTTTTGACTTAAGGTGCGAGTTAAATTCAGAGTTTCAAGACTGCCCTCCCCGATATACCTCTGGCAAAAGTCCAGGCCATTGCAAACAAGATGGATGACATCAAAACTAGACTCACTTTGCAAAGTGAATTGAGAGGCT
>NW_025116355.1:0-1018 GCF_004010195.1 Chiloscyllium plagiosum
GCTGATATGTTTCTTAACCCCATTCTCCCTGTACCTTTGAGCCCCTTGATACTCAAGAATGAGTAAATGGTGGGGCAGACTCAATGGGCTGAATGGCCTAATTTCACTTGCTGTGGTGTCACAGTTTCTCGTCCACCCTTTCATTTCTTACTCCAGAAAGCATTATTGTTGACTCGTGAAGGTTGGGAAGTTCTGGAGTTTACAGGTGCACACCACGCTCCTCTCTGCCTCCTCCTCAGCCTTCAAGTAAAGGAAGACCTTTTAGAACAGAAATAAGGAGAACTTCAGACAGAGAGTGGTAATCTATGGAATTCACTGCCCCAGAAGGCTGTGGAGGCCAGATCATTGAATACATTTAAGATGGGGATAACTAGGTTCTTGAGTATCAAGAGGATCAAAGGTTATGGGGATAATGGGGTTGAGAAACGTATCAGCCATGATTGAATGGTGGAGCAGACTCAATGGGCTGAATGGCATAATTTCTGCTCCTATAGTCTTATGATATGCTGATGTGTGGAGGGATGAGAATGGGGGAAAAGATATAAAGAGGGGAACACAATTGAGGTGAAGCTGGATACAGATACATAGGAAATACAAGAATTGTACGATAAATTTCAGACCACATAGAAGCACTGGCATACAGAGAGATCTGGCCATATAGATCTCCAAAAGTGGCAACACAGGCGGGTAACGTGATCAAGAAGGCACACAGCACGTTTGCCTTGAGTGTAAGAGTTGGCGAGTTATGTTACAGCTATTTATTCCGGTCACATTCAGAATATTGCATGCAGTTCTGGTCGCCACACTACCGGAAGGACATGGATGCTCTGGAGAAGAGGGTATAGAGAAGGTTCACTAGGACATTGCCTGGCCTGGAGGTCTCATTATGAGAAGAGATGTGATAAACCTGGATTATTTTCACTATAAAGATGGAGGCGGACGGATGACCTCAACAAAATGATGAGAAAAATAGATTAGCTGGAAAGGGGCGGCATGGTGGCTCAATCATTAGCACTGA
>NW_025116356.1:0-1018 GCF_004010195.1 Chiloscyllium plagiosum
ATGCTGACAGGGAGATTTGCTAGAGCTGCTCGGAAGGATTGACATTAGTATAGTGGGAGGGTGGGAGCCAGTTAGATAGTGAGGAAAGAGATCAATCAGAGACTGGTACAGTTGAGAATAGAAGCGAGTCAAACAGTCAGGGCAGGCAGGGACAAGATAGGACTAATAAATTGAACTGCATTTATTTCAATGCAAGTGGCCTAACAGCGAAGGCAGATGAACTCATGGCATTGTTAGCAACACAGGACTGGAATATCTCAGCAGTTACAGAAACATTGCTCAGGGCTAGGAAGGACTGGCAGCTTAATGTTACTGGATAAAAATGCTGCAGGAAGATTAGGAAGAGAGGCAAGAGAGGAGATGAAATGGCGTCTTTGATAAGGGATAGCATTCTACATGCATTGGGGCAGGATATTCGTGGAAAATACATCCAGTGAAGTTAATAGGGTGGAACTGAGAAATAAGAAAGGGATGATCACCTTATTGAGACTGTACTACATACACTCCAATAGTCGGAAGGGAATGAGAAACAAACGTGGAAGTAGATCTCATCTGACTGTAAGAATAATAGGGTGGTTATGGTGGGGGATTTTAACTTTCCAAACATAGACTGGGACTGAATAGTGTTAAGGGTTTAGATGGAGAGGTTTAGAAGAAAGTTTTATGTATCAGAATGTGAATGTACCTTCGAGAGAAGGCGCAATAATTGAACTACGTTTGGGAAGTAAGGCGGGGAAGGTGTCAGTGGGAGGGTACAGTGGGGCCAGCGACCATAATTTAATCAAATTTAAAATAGTGAAGGCAAATGATAGACCAGACCTAAAAGTGGAAGTTATAAATTGGAGAAAGGCCAATTTTGATGGTATAAGGCAAGAATTTTCAAAAGTTGCTTGGGGGCGGATGCTCACAGGTAAATGGACGGTTCGAAAATGGGAAGCCTTTAGAAATGAGATAACGAGAATCCAGAGACTATATAGTCCTGTTAGGGTGAAAAGAAAGGCTGGTAGCTTTAGATAAT
>NW_025116357.1:0-1018 GCF_004010195.1 Chiloscyllium plagiosum
ATGTCTTTCAGGGTAGAAAATTACCATCCTCACCTTGTCTGGCTCCTAAACCACAGCAATTTGGTTGACTCCCAAAAGGGCGGCACAGTGGTTAGCACTGTTGCCTCACAGCGCTGGAGACCCGGGTTCAATTCCCGCCTCAGGCGACTGTCTGTGTGGAGTTTGCACGTTCTCCCCGTGTCTGCGTGGGTTTCCTCCGGGTGCTCCGGTTTCCTCCCACAGTCCAAAGATGTGCAGGTCAGGTAAATTGGCCATGCTATTGCCCATAGTGTTAGGTAAGGGGTAAATGTAGGGGTAGGGGTATGGGTGGGTTGCGCTTCGGCGGGTCGGTGTGGACTTGTTGGGCTGAAGGGCCTGTTTCCACACTGTAATGTAATCTAATCTAATCGTCCTCTGAAATGGCCTAGCAAGCCACTTACATGTATAAGTAGCTACTAAATGGACCAGCTGGCATTGACCCTGGCACTAGAAAAGACAATGATAAAAACAGCCCTGTCAACCCTGCAAAGTCTTTGATACAAACATCTGGGGGCTAGTTCCAAAATTGGGAGAGCTGTCTCAAGCAACAGCCCCTTGTCTGTAAGGTATGTTTCTGTGAGTATGACCGTATACCAGACACTAACATCACCATCCCTGGATATATCCTATCCCATTGCCAGGTCAGACCTAGCAGAGGTAATTATACTGTGGTATATCATCAGGAGGAAATTGCCTTGGGAGCCCTCATCATTGATTCCAGACTTCAAGAAATCGCATGGCATCAGGGTTAACTAGCCAGTGATTATTACGTACCATCTTCCCTCTGCTGATGAATCAGTACTCCTCAATTTTGAACAATACTTGAATAAGCAATGCCTACCACAGTGAGTGACTCAGCAACAGCACTGCTCTTTGCACTGATTGGGTCCAAAAGGCCATAACTACTGGATTGGGTCTGTGGCAGCAGTTGAAGGAACTAGAGGGAAAACATACTCGCCAATCCATTTGTGGCAGATGCATCTGCCAATGTCATAAATCA
>NW_025116358.1:0-1018 GCF_004010195.1 Chiloscyllium plagiosum
ATAGGGTAAATAGGTAAAGTCTTTTCCCTGGGGCCGGGAAGTCCAGAATTAAAGGGTTAAGGATGAGAGGGGAAAGATATAAAAGAGACCTAAGGGGCAACTATTTCACGCAGAGGGTGGTATGTGTATGGAATGAGCTGCCAGAGGAAGTGGTGGAGGATAGTACAATTGCAATGTTTAAGAGGCATTTGGATGGGTATATGAATAGGAAGGGTTTGGAGAGATATGGGCCGGGTGCTGGCAGGTGGGACTAGATTGGGTTGGGATATCTGCTCGGCATGGACGGGTTGGACTGAAGGGTCTGTTTCCATGCTGTACATCTCTATGACTCTATGACATGAGTGAGGTCACATCTGGAATACTGTACACAGTTCTAGTCACTCTACTATAGAAAGTAACTATTAAACTAGAAAGAGGGCAGAAAGGATTTACTAGGATGTTACCTGGACTGGAAGGTTTGAGCTACAAGAAGAGATGAGATAGGATGGGACATTTTTCCTTTGAGCGTAGGAAATTCAGGGGTGACCTTATACAGAACTATAAAATCATGAGAGGCGTAGATAAGGTAGATAGCCAGCAGCTTTTCCCCAAGGAAGTCTAAAACTCTAGGGCATATGTTTAAGGTGAGAGGGGAGAGATACAAAAGGGTATAGAGAGGCAGTTTTCTTCACACTGAGGATGGTGAGTGTCTGGAATGGGCTGCCAGAGGTGGTGGAAGTGAGTGCAATTTCATCATTTAAGAAACATTTAGACAGGTGTATGGATGGGTTAGATACGGGGATACATGGACCAAACACAGGCAAAAGGGACTAGTTTAACGGTGAAAACTGGACAGCATGGGCACGCTGGCCGAAAGGCCTGTTTCTATGATGGCGATCTCTCGGACTCTTTTATAAAAGCTTCACAGTCACAGCTCCATCTCCCTGTGCTCGACGGTGAATATCACCCACACACAAACACACACCAGCTGCTACTGAAAGTTTCTAGGAATTGTTTTTCTTGAGCCAATGTAATATCT
>NW_025116359.1:0-1018 GCF_004010195.1 Chiloscyllium plagiosum
CAGCACAGAGTGAAGAGTATCAATGTGAGAATCTGTGTAAGATTCTGCAGTGCCTTCATGAAATAGCAAATGACTCCACAACCACACGATGAAAGAGCAGCGCTCCCAAAACTAGTGCCCAGTTAAACCTGTTAGACTCTAACCTGGTGTTGTGTGATTTTTAACTTTGTACACCATAGTCGAACACTGGCATCTCTAAATTTATGAAATGGGGGTGTGGGACGGAAAGTTCGGTTAGTGATCGAAGGAGGGAGAGAAATCTCAGAGAACGGGTGGATTTGAATTCGGACATATGAAACACAGAGATGTGAGCGAGCAGAATTTGAAGGGAAAAGATAATCACCTTTGGAGATAATTACCATGTGAAAACGACTGATTCCTTTGTGTTTCACAAAAACTGGGGCAGATAGAGCAATTACTACCGTAACACGGATTCGAACCGAAGTTGCTGCGGCCACAACGCAAAGAACTAACCATTATACGATCACGGCACTCCACAGACGCGCACGCTGACAGCGCGCAAAAAGTACTGTATCATAGGAAATGTTAGGCAGCGCAACAAATGAACAATATCAGTGCTCAGCGAACATTGGCAGATACGTGGGAACTCAGAATGGGCTGACCGTTTAATATCGGTTCCCCCAGTGGCTGTGGTGATTCCATTATTTATATACTGTAGGCTGAGATAAATAGATTTCTCGAAAACATCAAAAACTCCGGGGACAGTGCAGGTGTTGTTGAAATGTATGCTTCAATAGTAATGCAGTTTAACATCGGCTACTTCACCAGTTTCCCCACACAAGGCAGTAACCACTGCTGCCACATCGTCCCAATTCCCAGCCCCAGAATCTGAGGAATAGAGTAGCGCAGTCGCGAAGATCCAACTGGAAGTCGGGATGAGAATGAGGACGCACAGATACTCGAAAACTCCAGTGACACAACTGGTGAATGCAGGGCATTTCTATGACGGTTTAGAGGCGCAAGCAATTCCGAGGTTGGGAGTGCTTCTGGCCAAAGG
>NW_025116360.1:0-1018 GCF_004010195.1 Chiloscyllium plagiosum
CCTCTCAAAAAAGAACCATCATAATTAAAACATAGTCTTATTTCTTTTTGTATTCTTTAAACAGATTACTATAACATACTGACAACTTAAATCCAAGTTCACTTTAACTTCTACCCATATACCTATATTTAACATTGGATAAATACAAATCTCATCTAAACTTTATCAGTTAAATCCGTGAGAACGCCTCTGCAATTGCATTTTTATGACAAACTGCATGTACAATTTTAAAATTAAAAGTCTGTAACATAGTCTCCAATGAAATATTCTTTAAAGCATTCTGATAATGTAAGCAGATTGGGATCCGTGTACACAATTGTCTCCAATGCATTATTCGTGACATACACATTAAAATGCCATAAGGCTAGTACCAAACTCAATACTTCTGTCTCAATCATGGAATGTTTCCTCTCGTGACTGTTGAGTTTCTTTGAAAAGTACAATTCCATGTCATCGTCCTGCAGCAATTCAGCTCCAACTCCTATGTCACTAGCATCGATTGCAGCTTTGAAAGCTTTCGTAATGTTTGGTGTATCTAAAACTGGGTTGGTGGTCAATATTTCTTTTTAATGGTCGAGGAACTCCTGGCATTGTTTTGTGCACCAAAATTTTGTGTTCTTTTTCAGCAAATCGGTTAACGGTGCCACTACACTGCTGAAGTTTGGAACAAACCCCTGAATGATTCCGCTGAGTCCGAAGAAATGAAGCACTTTTTTCTTTGAGGTTGGTCGTGGAAATTCCTCGGTAGCTTTTGTCTTTGCATTCCATGGAGTCAAGAACATGTCCCAAGAGCATCACGTCTGCTTTCACAAATTCAGTTTTCTTTAATTTTACCACAAGCTTTGTTTCTTGTATTCGTTCAAAGAGCTCTGCCATCTGTACCAAGTGATCTTTCCAGAACTTACTAAGGATCACTACGTCATCCAAATGGACTGCACAGTTTGTTAACCCAGCCATACATCTTTTCTTGAGTGTTTGGAATGTATTGGGTGCGTTCTTCATTCCAAAGGGCATTAGT
>NW_025116361.1:0-1018 GCF_004010195.1 Chiloscyllium plagiosum
TCAGTAATGGGGGCACTGTCAGTGATGGGGACATAGTCAGTGGTGGGGTCACAATCTGATGGGAATACAGTCAGTGAAGGGGGCACTGTCAGTGATGGGGACATAGTCAGTGGTGGGGTCACAATCTGATGGGAATACAGTCAGTGAAGGGGACACAGTCAGTGATGTGGACACAATCAGTGATGGGAATACAGTCAGTGATGGGGACACACACAATGATGGGAATACCGTCAGTGATGGGGATACAGTCAGTGATGGGAATACTGACAGAGATTGGGGCACAGTCAGTGATGGGTATACAGTCAGTGATGGGAATACTGTCAGTGATGGGGACACCGTTAGTGATGGGGACACAAACAGTGATAGGGACACAATTAGTGATGGGAATACAGTCAGTGATGGCGACACAGTCAGTGATGGGAATACAGTCAGTGATGGGGTCACAACCAGTGATGGAAATACAGTCAGTGATGGGGACACATTCAGTGATGGGTGCACAGGTAGTGATGGGAATAAAGTCAGTAATGGGGATACAGTCAGTGATGGGAATTCAGTCAGTGATGGGGTCACAGTCAGAGATGGAATACAGTCAGTGATGGGGATACAGTCAGTGATGGGGACACAGACAGTGATGGGGACACAGTCAGTGATGGGGATACAGTCAGTGATGGGAATACAGTCAGTGATGGGAATACAGTCAGTGATGAGGATGCAGTCAGTAATGGGAATACCGTCAGAGATGGGGACACAGTCAGTGATAGGGATACAGTCAGTGATGGGAATACAGTCAGTGATGGGGTCACAATCAGTGATGGGAACACAGTCAGTGATGGGGATACAGTCGATGATGGGAATACAGTCAGTGATGGGGTCACAACCAGTGATGGAAATACAGTCAGTGATGGGGTCACAGTCAGTGTTGGGATACAGTCAGTGATGGGGCACCGTCAGTGATGGGGATACAGTCAGTGATGGGGAACAGTCTGTGATGGGGAACAGTCAGTGATGGTAATCCAGT
>NW_025116362.1:0-1018 GCF_004010195.1 Chiloscyllium plagiosum
TTATCCGATTATGTTTGGTATCTTTCTGCATTTAATTGGTTGTCATTATCATCGCAGATCTATTACGCTCTTCGAATTATTCAATATTTTTCTTATCCCTTCCTGACTATCGTTGGTGTTCCTGGAGAGTGTTACTGTCCATTTTTTTCTATAAACCAGTTATGACTGTATTCTTGGTCTTTCATATATTCTACACTTCTACCCACTATTATTGTTCCTGTTGAAACTCTGATATTTACTCTACAGACCTCTACAACTACATCAATGAAGGTGTTCAATTACTGTCTCCCTCTGCTTTGGCAATGTTACTCGTGGGTCTCTATGTTGACCTACTCAGTTTCAGCAGATAACCGCAATGTATTGTATCTTTGCCTTTTTTAAAATATTAAGAGCATGGAGGTCACTGTCTGCTGTTCTGGTTACAGACTCCACTTCCTTCCAGTGTCTCCAACCCATCCCTGAACAATATCTGCGGCTGAAGCAGACGAGTCATAACTGCGGGTGAACCCTTTGATCGTGAGTTGATTCTTGACACCATGCCCTGAACATTTCTAACTTGAAATACTCACCACTCCACAATGTATCTCACTGGCTTATTCCATCTCCTGTTTGAACCTTGAGTTATGAAATACAGTCTTAATGAAGATAATAATCTGCTGCTGACGCTCCCGGCTTCAAACCTGCCCAAGTAAATCTGATTCGAACTCACACCAATTTCCCATCCATCTGTCATTCATGTGCACGCGGATATATATTGCTATTTTTATGGCAATGCCTTTATTGAACATTTTCAAACACTTTACCTCATCTGTCCATGAAAATTCTCTCGTTCTCTCTGTCGATTATCCAAAAGCCAGCCATTTGTTCGGATTTAAAATAGTTTCCTCCATGTGCATTCCTTCTCAATGAGTTCGCATTCAACCACGCCAATCGCATGCACACACGCACTGTCTCTCTCACACTCTGATGAACACACGCACGCACACACAGAGAGCAAAGCTTCCCATTGGAGATAGTA
>NW_025116363.1:0-1018 GCF_004010195.1 Chiloscyllium plagiosum
GCGATCATCTCAACTCTCAGTACACCATCTGGTTTGCAGTTGGTCACAAGCATTTACCTGCTCCATGTGAGCAAACCAGTTAGGTCACTCATCGACCCTGTTGAGAGAATAGAGGATCCCACTGAGGGAAGGAATTCACTCACTCATCGACCGTACTAAGGCAGCGTAGTGTTTACGTATCGCAACAGCAATTGAACATTGTTGTTCTTCACATTCAGGCCTGGAATCAAAGTTGGAATATTCTCGATAACAATCAAATAATTCAGCTTTGTGTTAAACGCTTTGAGTAGGTAATGAGCAAGTTAGACGAAGTCAAGCCAGTGGAGGTTACAAGCTTGAATTTCCCCAGGCATATGTCAAGGTGCAGTACGGCAAACTGCTAAAGAAGAGGACATGGATTGAGGTTTTGCTGATAGGCAGAGGGCAGACAGTTGGGTAAAGTGGTCTTCTCCAGGATGGCAGCCCGTGACTAGTGGAGTTCAGCAGGAGTCAGTGTTGGCAACACATCTATTCATATTATGTGTAAAGGATCCATTCAAAGGAATTGAGGGTGTTGTTGCTCCATTTGAAGAAGACACAATGAGAGGTGTAAGGGCAGATCTTATTGTTGAAGCGGGCATGCGGCAGAATGACTTGAACAAACTGAGTGCTTTGAAAAAATAGTTGCAGTTGTGGTACTTTGTGGAAAAGTGTGCGGTCATATGTTTGGTGGTAAGAGTAGAGGCACAAACAATTTTATGAAAGCAGAAAGAATTCAAAGTTCAATTTTCTCTTATGTTTCACATGCAGTTTCAGTTGGTGTTTTGGAACGCAAATACAATGCAGGTGTTCAGTTCAAGCGAATAAGAAAGCACGGGCAGAGGTTTACACCTAAGTCAAGAGAAGGCTCTGGACAGATACATTTGGAACATTAGGTGCAGGTCTGGACCCCATATCGAAGTGATGATATGTTTTGAGTGGTGGATCGGAGGTTTATAATGGCTGACTCAGTGGCGAGTACCCATATCTTGCGGCCTCA
>NW_025116364.1:0-1018 GCF_004010195.1 Chiloscyllium plagiosum
GCAGCATCAGGTAACTCCCCACCTGTCCGATGTATGGCTCCCATTCTTATACCTTTGTGGTTTGTGGTTTTGAATGGAGGCTGTCTCTCAGTATTATCTCCATGGCAATGGCAGTTAAAAAGTAGAGTTCAGCTCAGCGCTTTGTGGTTAAACCACATACCCTCCCCCACGCCCCTGTGGCTCGGTCAGGTATCTGACAGGCACTTCAGTTTCAGTGGGGCTGTCTGTCAGGATTCTGATGTGGAAGAGCCGGTGTTGGAGCGGGGTGGGTAAAGTTAAAAACCACACATCACCAGGTTATAGTCCAACAGGTTTATTTGGAAGTACAAGCTTTTGGAGTGTGCTGTGATTTTTAACTTGATCAGGATTATCTCTATGGTAACAGTTAAGTGCTTCAATAATTACAGAGGCCATATGTTCCCCACACAATAGGTTCCCCTGTAGCAGTGTAAACTGCTACTTTGGCCCTGGGGATAGCTACTCATCACTTTTCTCCCCCAATCCCATCTAGCTTTCTGTTGATCTTTAAAGTTTTTCTAATCTCCTAGTTTCTCCTTGGTCTTTGCCAATTTGTATGCATTCTATTTCAATTTGATAGACTCCCTTATTTCCTTAGCCACCCATGGCAGATTACACCTTTTCCGACAGTCCTCCCTTTTCACTGATATATACTTTTGCTGAGCAGTCTGAAAAATTCTTTCATATTCCTCCACTGTCTGTCAACTGTCCCACCCTAAAGTCTTTGCTTCCAGTCTACATTAGCCAACTCCTGCCACATCCTATTGTAGTCTCCTTTGTTTAAGCACAGGATCTTGGGATTGGATTTAATCTTCCCGCTTTTCAACTGCATTCTAAATTCAACAAGACTTATCACAAGTCTTTTTATCAGATTACAAGGTGAGGCAATGTTACCTGGGTGTTTTGGTTTTCATTGTCAGAGACCTTGGCTTTGTAATAAAGTACGGGATAGATATTCTCAGCAAAATATTCTGGACGGTGTGAATAGTACGACACAGTC
>NW_025116365.1:0-1018 GCF_004010195.1 Chiloscyllium plagiosum
TGGGTCCATTTCACACCCTCACTATACACTGGGCACATTTCACACACTCGCTACACATTGGATACATTTCACACCCTCACTATACACTGGGTACATTTCACACCCTCACATTACACTGGGCACAGTTCACACCCTCACTACACACTGGGTACATTTCGCACCCTCACTACTCACTGGGTAAATTTCACACCCTCGCTACACATTGGATACATTTCACACCCTCACTATACACTGGGCATATTTCACACCCTCACTACACACTGGGCACATTTCACACCCTCACTACACACTGGGTACATTTCACAAACTTACTACTCACTGGGTACATTTCACACCCTCACTATACACTGGGCACATTTCACACCCTCGCTACACATTGGATACATTTCACACCCTCACTATACACTGGGCATATTTCACACCCTCACTACACACTGGGCACATTTCACACCCTCACTACACACTGGGTAAATTTCACAAACTTACTACTCACTGGGTACATTTCACACCCTCACTACACACTGGGTACATTTCACACCCTCACTACACACCGGGTGTATCTCACACCCTTAATACTCACTGGGTACCTTTCACACCCTCACTAAACACTGGTTACATTTCACAGCCTCACGACCCACTGGGTACATTTCACACTCTGACTACTCACTGGGTACGTTTCATACCCTCACTACACACTGGGTACATTTCACAGCCTCACTACACACTGGGTACATTTCACAGCCTTACTACACACTGGGTTCATTTCACACCCTCACAACCCACTGCGTACATTTCACACCCTCACAACCCACCGGGTACATTTCACAGCCTCACTAAACACCTGGTGTACTTCACACACTCACAACTCACTGTCTTCATTTCACACCCTCACTACGCAATGGGTACATTTCACACCCTCACGACACACTGGGTACATTTCACAGGCTCACTACTCGCTGGGTACATTTCGCACCCTCACTACACAGTGTGTACATTTCACACCCTCACTACACACTGG
>NW_025116366.1:0-1018 GCF_004010195.1 Chiloscyllium plagiosum
CCGGATAGTGGAGTGCACGATATCTGTTCCCTCAGCCCCCCCCCCCGCCATGTGAGGAAGACACTGATAGGAGCCGGAGAGGACTGGGATGCCTCGTGTGGAGATTCTGAAACATCCACGTCCCACCGACCGAGTAAGGAACGATGTTCAGTGAAGGGCAATTCTCACGTGAAACCCACTGGCAGCTCCGTTTCCTCCGGCACAACTTAGAAGCCATGGCCGTGATGTCATCTATCTTTTGTGTCGAGCTGGTACAAATGGAATCTCCAAGGTCTCGGTGGGCAGGAGGGTGGGCTCACAACACATCTTCACCATCACATCCCAGGAAGGGAGCACTGAGTCTCCCTCCACTACCCCCTCCTGTAAACAGCTCAGATACTGAAGCTAATCTGTGATAGTTCCTGCTCTCCTCACTTGTCCTGACATCTTCAACAATCTGTGCTCATATGCACGAGGCGCTCTCTGCTCCTGAAGCCCCGTTATAATGGCACAGACTGTTTTAAACTGTCTTTCATTGTCTTTCTTACCAAAGTGCATCACCTCATACTGCTCTGCACTGATCCCCATCTGCCATAAACCTGAACACTACACCAATGTGTGATTGTCCTGTTAGAGTTCCACACTGTCCTCCATAGACTTTACAATTCTTCTAGGTTTGGTACCATCTACAAATAGTGAGATTGTTATAGTGTCACAGTCTCCAAGAAACAACTGAAAACCTGCCCTCCACACACGAGTGTGAGCAAGTGAAATACTGATATATTCCCAGGGACGGAGCCGAATAATGACATACTGTCAATGGAGCAACAAAAATCCTGACACATACGAGACAGAGTAGACGAAATATTGACAAACCACAGAGCACGAGAAATCCGCATAGGGTCCACTTATCGATATTCACCATTCATTATAATGTAATGAAGTTGAAAGTGTGTTCTGTACCTTTCAGAGAGGGTAAATGCTATTCTGAACTGAGAGCTAACATGCCCCTGTGGTATGAGAGGATGGTAGACCCAGA
>NW_025116367.1:0-1018 GCF_004010195.1 Chiloscyllium plagiosum
TAATCACGCTGCCGGTCCCAATAATAACACTGCTAAACCCAGTAATGTCACTGCCAATACCAGTAATCACACTTGCAATCCCAGTAATCACACTGCCAGTCCCAGTAATCACACTGCCAGTCCCAGTAATCACACTGCCAATCCCAGTAATCACACTGCCAATCCCAGTAATCATACTGCCGGTCCCAGTCATCACACTGCCAAACACAGTAATCACACTGCCAATCCCAGTAATCACACTGCCAGCCCCAGTAATGACACTGCCAATCCCAGTAATCACACTGCCATACCCAGTAATCACACTGCCAGTCCCAGTAACCACACTGCCGGTCCCAGTAATCACACTGCCAATCCCAGTAATCACGCTGCCGGTCCCAATAATAACACTGCCAAACCCAGTAATGACACTGCCAATACCAGTAATCACACTTGCAATCCCAGTAATCACACTGCCAGTCCCAGTAATCACACTGCCAGTCCCAGTAATCACACTGCCAATCCCAGTAATCACACTGCCACACCCAGTAATCACACTGCCAGTCCCGGTAATCACACTGCCGGTCCCAGTAATCTCACTGCCACACCCAGTAATCACACTGCCAATCCCAGTAATCCCACTGCTGGTCCCAGTAATCACACTGCCAATCCCAGTAATCACAATGCCAGTTCCAGTAATCACATGGCCAATCCCTGTAATCAAAACTGCCACACCCAGTAATCACACTGCCACAGCCAGTAATCACACTGCGAATCCCACTAATCACACTGCCAGTCCCAGTAATCACACTGTCAAACCCAATAATCACACTGCCAATTCAAGTAATTACACTGCCACACCCAGTAATCACACTGTCAGTCCCAGTAGTCACACTGCCAATCCCAGTAATCACACTGCCGGTCCCAGTAGTCACACTGCTGGTTCCAGTAATCACACTGCCCGTCCCAGTACTCTCATTGCAAGTCCCAGTAATCACACTGCCAAACCCAGTAATCACACTGCCAATCCCAGTATTCACAC